>NC_080542.1:147487297-147609797 GCF_028640845.1 Ahaetulla prasina | reverse complement strand
ACTGAGGAGGTTCCCTAGTTGAGCAGGGGGCTGGACTAGATGACCTCCGAGGCCCCTTCCAGATCTAGGGTTCCATGCTCAAGTACAGATCTTCGTTCTTTCTATCTTTCTCCCATTTTTAAGTGCAGACCTACAGAATTGCCCAAAGCTAGAAAAAAGAAACAACCATATTTTTTTTTTTGAGAAGGATTTCTACAAAAATAATACTACCCTAAGCAAATGTACATTTTTGGTTAAAAATTGCAGAACTCACTTTGTGAGGCCCTTCTGGCCTCCTGTGTTCCCAGGAAAAGGGTTGTTGTAAAACCGCAACGGTTTAATACCCGATAATTTAATGGGTGTCTCAATATCAGCAATTTTTTTTTTTTGGTCCTGTTTGAAAAAACAGAGCGGTGACCAAAATCCTCCCACAACATTTGAAAGGCTGCAGACATTTCTCGTAAAGTTTCAAAAAATATTGACGGGTGGCCGCTGTATAAATATTTTTTTCTGCAGGGAAGAAAAAAGCTCTGCGATTTTTTTTAAAAGATCCTCCTTGAAAGACGTCTGTCTGTTCAAATGTAGGAAAATAAAACTTGAAAATTTCAGTGGATTTTCAGGAGTTGATCGGAAACGGGGAGAAATATTTGCTTATTCAACTACCAGTGATCAA
Source organism: Ahaetulla prasina (assembly GCF_028640845.1). NCBI lineage: Eukaryota > Metazoa > Chordata > Lepidosauria > Squamata > Colubridae > Ahaetulla > Ahaetulla prasina. Next base: position 147,609,145 of record NC_080542.1, on the reverse strand, counting down.
TTACGATCGATGGAAGATCCCCTGCTCTGCCTTGAATTGGCTTTTGAATAACATAGGTAGTCCTTGATGTACGACCACAATATTGAGTCCAAAATTTACAGTGAGGCATCTGTTAAGTGAGTTTTGCTCCATTTTACGACCTTCCTCGCCATTTTTGCTAAGTGAATCATTGCAGTTGGTAAGTTAGTAACCCGGTTGCTAAGTGAATCTGGCTTGCCCATCGACTTTGCTTGTCAGAAAGTCGCAAAAGGGGATCAAGTGACCCCGGGACACTGCGACCGTCATAAATATGAGTCAGTTGCCAAGCTCCTGAATTTTGATCATGTGACCATGGGGAGGTTGCATTGGTTGTAAGTGCGAAAAATGGTCATAAGTCACTATTTTCAGCACTGTTGTTATTTCAGACGGTCACTAAATGAACATGTTCTGTCTCCTTCCCTACTTCAGACCCATGAGCTGGCCTTCAGCCAGTGGATTCACGGCTCTTATCAGTCTTGGCAGAGAAATCGCAGCTGCCTACAAAGTTCAAACAAATGACTCACGTAGCAAGACTTTCAGCTCTTTTTGAAGCGGTTCAGCTAAACTTTTGCTTCCCGTGGAGCGAGAGCAGTCCCAAAGCTCCTTATATATCCTGTAAGCCCCACCCTTCCCTTTGATGACGCCGCCTCTCTAATCTTCTGAAGCGCGGATCAAGCCAAGCTTGATTATTATTATTATCAGCTGGGTCTGAAGGCGTAGCCTGGGGAAGGGAGGAATCAGGGGATGACGGCCTCATTACGTCCTCCGACTGGTCTGGTTCTGGCTCCTGGAGCCGGGCCAAAGGCATCAGTGCTCCCGAGGTAAGCCTTACCGGCCCTTCCCCCTCACTCTCGGAGTCACTGTTGGGCATGGGGCCAGGTTTGGGGGCTGGAGTCACAACAGAACAGTTGTAAGTCAAGGATTAAATGCATGATGCAGACAAAACATAATGGCTGCAATTGAACATCTGACCTCACCTTTCCTGTCCTGACGTAGGTGATCTAAGCTCTGAGTTCAGGTTTCATACATAGTGTGTGAAAGACCTCCACCCAACAAAATATAGGCAGTTATTGACTTACGACCATTCATTGAGTGAATGCCTGAAGTTGCAACAGAATTGAAAAAGTGACTTAGGACCATTTTTCACACTTATGACCATTGCAGCATCCCCATGGTCGAAATTCAGGCCCTTGGCAACTGATTCGTATTTACGACGGTCGCAGTGTCCCCCGGGGTCACGTGATTCCCCCCTTTTTGCAACAAGCAAAGTGAAACGGGGAAGCCAGATTGACTTAAAAAAACCGTGTTTCTAACATAACAACTTGCAAGGATTTATAACTAACAACTATGGCAAGAAAGTTCATAAAACGGTGCAAAAACTCTCTCGATAACTGTCTCGCTTAGCGACATAAATGTTGGCCTCAGTTGTGATCGTAAGTCGAGGACTACCTGTATTATAGCGGATACACTCGACTCGTTGTTTGCAAATCAAAGTTTGAAAAGCACAAAAATTGATTTTCAAAGCGTGTGGGTCTGCATAGTGGCATCATTTTTTGGGGTGCGGGGGGGGGGGCTGTTAAACCATGTTGCCTTTTCCCAGGAAAATCAAATTGCAAAGCCGTTTAAAAGGCATAAGGCACGTGCCCACACTCATAATTCTATGTGCCCCCCCCTGTGCCTGCCCGCACGACACCCCCCCGTGTCCCCCCCTGCTTTTGACACATAATGGCACGGTGGGCCTGGTAGGCCCGTTTTTTGCTCTCCCCAGGCTCCAGAGCCTTTCTAGGAGCCTGGGGAGGGCGAAAACGGCTTTCCCCAACCCTCCGGAGGCCCTCCAGAGGCCAGAAACTGCCCATTTGCTGACTTCCGGTGGGCCCAGAAGGCCTGAAAATCAGCCGGCCGGAGCTGAGCTCGCGTGCCCACCAATATGGCTTCTGTGCCATAGGTTCGCCATCGCCCAGGCCTAAAGTAATGAAGATCAAATGAGTGGAATTAGTCTCATCCGTCCATCCGCGGTCATGACGTTTGCACTGAAACAGGGCAGCACATACCTTGGACGAAGCCAAGTTGCAAATATTAGCAACTCCTGAGCAAGCCATTTATTTATAAGAGGCCAAAATATTTTGGGATATTTTATACAAGTAATGAAAATTTTAAAAAAACCAGCTTGCAAAAAAAACCCCGAAATTTCCTTCTCACGGACATCAGTTCCTGCTGATTTCACAAATGTTTGTACAGGCAGTGTTTGACTTATAACCCCGATGGACCTCCCAAAATTTCAGTCACTAAGTGAGACAGTTGTTGAGTGAATTTGTACGACAGTCGCAGAGTCCTGGGGGGGTGGGGGGGTTGTCACATGGTCCCCTTTTGTGAACTTCTGACAGACAAAGTCAATGGGGAAGCCGGATTCGCTTAACAGCCGTGTTATTAGTTTTCCGTTGCTAAGCAAGGCATTGAATTTTGTCCCTTTTTACGACCTTTCTTGCCACGGTTGTTAAGTGAACTGTAGGAGGTTAAGTTAGGAATGGTTGTTGAGTGAATCCGGCTTCCCCATTGACGTTGCTTGTCAGAATAATAATAATAATAATAATAATAATTTAATTTTTATACCGCCCTTCTCCTGAAGGACTCAGGGCGGTGAACAGGCAGATAAAAATAATACAATACATTACAATAAAAACACTATTTAAAAAACTTATTCAATATAGCCTAAATTTAAAATTCAGAAGGTCGCAAAAGGGGATTATGTCACCCAGGGACACCGTGGGTTTACGTCATAAATACGAGTCGCCAAGTGTCTGAATTTTGATCAATTTTTTATGGAGATGCTGCAACGGTTACCTAGGCATTTTTGAATTTTTGCAAAATTTTGCACACACACAAAAAAAAGTCATTTTTTTTCTCACTGCTGTTTGTAATGGTCACTCAACAAATGTCGCGAAAGTGGAGGAGTTTTATTTTATTTTATAAAAATAAAGGGGACTGCTAAAAGATATCCTCGCGGAAGAGATAATTCACCAGTTTGCGTACCCCAAAATTCATGATTTTACACACACACACACACAGACCTATGTGTACCTACAAGGAACTTGCGAATACACAGTAATAACAAACCTTGGTTTACACCTAAACTTAAGCAGCTACGACATTCCAAAGAGGAAGCCTACAGAAAAGGTGATAAAATACTGTACAATCAGGCCAGAAATGCACTAACAAGGGAGATAAGAGCAGCAAAAAGAAGCTACTCTGAAAAGCTAAAGAATCAATTTTCAGCAAATGAACCAGCAAACATGTGGAAAACTCTTAAAAATATCACCGGCTATGGCAAACCTCCTTCCCAGGCTGAAAGTAATCAACAACTGGCAGATGACCTGAATGAGTTTTACTGCAGGTTTGAAAGGAAACTACAGCCACCTATCTCCACAACCCCCATCTCAGACACACCAACAACAGCCAAGCCTCCTACAACTGACCCCATTTCATTGGGTTCACAACCCCTAGTGATCACAGAAAAGGAAGTGCAGGACCTATTTCACAGACAAAAGCCAGGAAAAGCTCCAGGCCCAGACAAGATAACTCCTTCTTGCTTAAAAGTCTGTGCTGACCAATTGGCCCCATCTTCACCCATATTTTCAATAAATCACTAGAGATGTGCTATGTTCCTTCTTGCTTCAAACGCTCTACCATCATCCCAGTGCCGAAGAAGCCCACCATCAAGGAACTGAATGACTACAGACCAGTTGCTCTAACATCTGTAGTCATGAAAACCTTTGAAAGGCTAGTGCTTTCCTACCTGAAAACCATCACGAATCCGCTCTTAGACCCCTTGCAATTTGCATACCGAGCAAATAGATCAACAGATGATGCTGTTAATATGGCTCTGCACTACATCCTACAACATCTTGAGTCTCCAAAGACCTATGCAAGGGTCCTTTTGTAGACTTTAGTTCAGCATTCAATACCATCATTCCAGACATTCTTCTAACTAAGCTAAACCAGCTACAGGTACCGGAACAGACTTGTAAGTGGATCACAAGCTTCCTAACAAACAGGAAGCAGCAGGTGAAGCTAAGCAAGATCACATCAAATACCTGTACAATTAGCACAGGGGGCCCCCAAGGCTGTGTGCTCTCCCCACTTCTCTTCTCTCTGTATACCAATGACTGCATCTCCAATGATCCATTTGTTAAGCTACTGAAGTTCGCAGATGACACAACAGTGATTGGTCTCATTCGAGACAATGACGAATCCGCATATAGGCGAGAGGTCGAACGACTAGCCTTGTGGTGCAACCAAAACAATCTGGAACTGAACACACTCAAAACCGTAGAAATGGTGGTAGACTTTAGGAAAAACCCTTCCATACTTCCACCTCTCACAATACTTGACAACACAGTATCAACAGTAGAAACCTTCAAATTTCTGGGTTCTATCATATCGCAAGATCTCAAATGGACAGCTAACATCAAAAACATCATTAAAAAAGGACAACAAAGAATGTTCTTTCTGCGCCAACTCAGTAAGCTCAAACTGCCCAAGGAGCTGCTGATCCAATTCTACAGAGGAATTATTGAGTCTGTCATTTGCACCTCTATAACTGTCTGGTTCGGTTCTGCAACCCAACAAGAAAAACACAGACTTCAGAGGATAATTAGAACTGCAGAAAAAATAATTGCTACCAACTTGCCTTCCATTGAGGACCTGTATACTGCACGAATCAAGAAGGGGGCCGTGAAAATATTTGCAGATCCCTCGCATCCTGGACATAAACTGTTTCAACCATCTATTGTCCACAACCCCCAACCTACTAACACCCAAAACTAGGTATGCACGCCCCTTACCTCTTCAACACCAATCATATCAGATCTCAAATGCAAATTGATAAATGCAAGAAGCATAGTCAACAAATTACCTGAATTTATCCTCTTATTAAACAGTGGCACATTTGATATCATTTTTGTTTGCGAAACATGGCTGAATTCATCCCTTCCTGACTCCATTATCTCAAACAAAGAATATCAAGTCTATCGATCAGATCGGGAAAACCGAAGAGGTGGTGGAGTGGCTATCTTTACAAAAGACACTGAATCTAAAAATATCCAAGTAGCACATAAACTTTCTTCCTGAAACCATAGTATGACCCATCCCTTGACACTCTCTTCGATTCTTACTATGCTACAGAGCCCCGACTATGACATTACCCATAAATATGCTAACCTCAATGCTAACATGGACTACCTCTGCCCATACCCTCTTATCTTCCTTGGTGACTAAATCTACCTCTCATTAACTGGACAACCAATGAATGTACAACTGACTCAATCCATACTACACTATACAACGCTGTTACAAACCTAGGTCTTGAACAACTTGTAACTAACAATACAAGACTCAACAACTGCCTTGACCTCATCTTCTGCAACAATCCAAACTCAATTTACGGTATACAAATTAAAGAACCTTTTCAAACAGTGACCACTGCATGATTGATTTTCGCCTCAATATACGTCCATACTTAATCATATAACACCAGAACTCCCAACTACAACTTCAAGAAAGCCAATTACGACCTTATAAACAACGATCTTTCACTTCTGAACTGGCAAAATCTGTTTGCAACCTGCATAACCGCTGATGACCTCTATAGAATCTTCCTACTTGAAATCAATAGAGTCATTAAACTATATGTACCACAATGACTACCATGTCCAAGAAAACAAACTACCCATATCAATAAAAAGCTTCAATCAAAAAAAATCCTCTGAAAAGAAACAAAAAGGCTATGTTACAAACTTCAGAAACCGTTACAGAAACATATGCAACCAAATTAAAACTGAATGCACAAATTACCACACCAAGCAAGAAGAAAACCTTTACACAAATTCCAATCGTTTTTTATAATTTTGTCAACAGTAAACTTAAAGATTCAAGATCCATCCCACCACTAAAAGATTCTAACAACAAAGAATGCAATGACGAAACAGTCAAAGCAAACCTCTTCAACATTTTCTTTGGCTCAGTTTTGTTAACTCCGATAACACATATCCAACATTCCACAAACGAACCAGCAATGACTATGATGATCTAACTCATATAGATTTCACAGAAGACAACGTTGGTAAAGCTCTTCACAACTTAAAACCATCGCTTTCTATTGGACCTGATGGTCTATGTGCATATTTCTTAAAAACTTTCCATTAATATAGCTGAACCCCTAAGTATTATCTTTGATAAAGCTTTCACTACCAGTTCTCTTCCCAAACTTTGGTCACTAGCCACAGTCATCCCCATCTTCAAAAAGGAGACCCCAGCTTAGTCGAAAACTACAGACCGATCTCCCCTTGCTGCGCCACCTGCAAAGTCATGGAATCTATCATCAATCAATCCATTACCTCACACTTAGAAACTAACAACCTACTCTCCAACAAACAATTTGGTTTCAGGAAAAGTTATCATGTAACTTACAACTTCTCCACTGCAAAACATATGGACTTCAAATCTAGATTAAGGCAAATCAATAGATGCAATCTACAGACTTCTGCAAAGCTTTTGACTCAGTAGTACATGATAAACTTCTCCTTAAACTAACATCCTATGGCATCTCAGGACCCCTCCACAAATGGATATCTGCTTTTCTGTCTAACAGACAACAAGTGGTCAAAATTGGCAATGCTTTATCAAATCCTGTTCCTGTCAAGAGTGGCGCTCTCAAGGCAGCGCCCTTGACCAACACTCTTTATTCTATACATTAATGATCTTTGTGACCATATCTCAAGTAATTGTGTTCTCTTTGCTGACGATGTCAAACTATTTAACACCACAGACAACACTTCTATCATTCAAAACGACCTTGACCATCTAACCGCTTGGTCTAAAATTGGCAGCTCCAAATTTCAACCAGCAAATGCTCAGTCTTACATATAGGAAAAAGAACTCTAAAACTAAGTACATACTAGATGGACATTACCTACAGACGACCCCCATCCCGTTAAAGACCTTGGAGTTTTCATGTCAAATGATCTAAGTGCCAAAGCCCACTGCAACTACATAGCAAAAAGCTCTAAGAGTTGTAAACCTAATTTTATAGCTTCTTTTCCAAAAACACCACACTACTAACCAGAGCATATAAAACATTTGCTAGACCAATTCTAGAATACAGCTCACCTGTTTGGAACCCTCACCACATCTCTGACATCAATACAATTGAACGTGTCCAGAAATATTTTACAAGAAGAGTTCTCCATTCCTCTGAAAACAACAAAATACCTTATCCCACCAGACTTGAAATCCTAGGCTTAGAAAACTTGAACTCGTCGCCTCGACAAGACCTAAGTTTAACTCACAGAATCATCTATTGTAATGTCCTTCCTGTCAAAGACTACTTCAGCTTTAATTGCAATAATACAAGGGCAACCAATAGATTTAAACTTAATGTAAACCGCTTTAATCTAGATTGCAGAAAATATGACTTCTGCAACAGAATTATCAGTGCTTGGAATACTTTACCTGACTCTGTGGTCTCTTCCCATAATCCTAACAGCTTTAACCAAAAACTTTCTACTATTGACCTCACCCCATTCCTAAGCAGACCATATATGCATAAGCACAAACGTGCCTACCGCTTCCTGTCCTATTGTTTTCTTTTCTTCTTCCTATATATGTTTATATGTGTATATACTATATAATCTTTTGTATGATGTTGTGACAAAATAAATAAATAAATAAGCGAGGCTATAGAGCACTGCACACCAGAACAACTAGACAATCACTCTGCTAAACAAATAATTCCTCAACACTGTCAGACTATTTACTGAATCTGCACTACTATTAATCGTTCATAGTTCCCATCACCAATCTCTAGGACTGTAATCCTTATGATTTATATTGATATATTGATCATCAATTGTGTTGTAAATGTTGTACCTTGATGAACGTATCTTTTCTTTTATGTACACTGAGAGCATATGCACCAAGACAAATTCCTTGTGTGTCCAATCACACTTGGCCAATAAAATTCTATTCTATTCTATTCAATAACTAGGGCTGTTTTATTGGAACCGGGTTTGACGTTGTTACAGATCGCTTATCCTGTTTTAGATTTTTATTATTATTTTTTTTTTTTTAAGGAACAAATTGCGGCTGTTTGCAAACTCCGTCTCTTTCCAATCTTCTGGCTGTTTAAAGCCAGATTTGTTTTTGTTTTTTTTGCTGCCAAGCTCCTTTCTTCGAGCCGTTTCAACTGAACCAACTATTAAATTATCAACGATGTTCATTTGCGAAAGGACATTGCAGCGATGAAAGCCGGAGAAATATGAGCTGGTTTGAATTTCATCCATTAAAAAAATAGCCTGCCGGATCCATGCTGAGCTGCAGAAGAACTGTTTGCCGTTCCTTTTGGCTGTAGGGTTTATTTTTATTTTTTTAAAAAATACCTTATCAGCCAGTGATGTCTTCTTTATTTATAAAAATTAGATTCAGCTTTTTTGAAAGTCTCCAGAGATCTTGCAAATGGCAAAAAACAACAACTGTGACTCGGTTTTATTTTCTGTTGAAGACAAATGGACTTGAAAATATGTAATTTTTCATATAAGAAAAATAGCTCGACAGTTAAAATATTTCTATTTATTTATTTGTTATATTCTATTTTCAGTTAGTCCTCAATTTATGACCACAATTTTTTTTTATGGCAAAATTTTTATTTTCCATAATAATTCCCACAATTTGACCAGTGTACAATACAATCACTTATCCAACAATCAATCCTATACTCAAATTATACTCAATCAGGGCTGCTCGACCGCCACTCCCTCCCTTAATCCTTTCTACCCTTCTCATCCTTCTTCAACTTTCCCCACCATCCTTCTCCTCGCTTTCCTACTTCCCCTCCTCTTTCCCACTTCTCACTACCATCCTTTCTAACCCTCTATCTTCTCCTTCTTCTCCTCCTCCTATCCTTTCTTCTCCTCCTTCTTTCCTCCCTACCCACCTGCCTACCTACTTTCTTCCTTCTTACTCCTCTTTCCTTATCCTTTCCCTTCGGGAGTGGTTACCGAGCAGTCCCGACTTTACACCATTCCAACTTGTTTAATTCTACCATTATTCCTGTACAATGGCAACCAATCAATTTATAGTCTTCCCTTCCCCCATTTCCCCCTCCCCGAGACTTCCCAGAACAGAATACAGGGTATTGTAACTAACAAACATAATCTAAAATATAACATAAAACATATTCCATTTCACACCATCACACTATCAATTCCCTTCTTTCTTAAACTAATACATAGCAATTCCTAACTTCACTCAAAAACTAATTGATATTTTTTAATCTGATACTTATTTTGAATATAATCAATCCACTTCCTCCATTCCAAAATATATTTTTCTTGTGTACAGTCTTTCAAGTAGGCAGAAATTTTTGCCATTTCTGCTAAATTTGATACTTTACTAATCCATTCTCCAATTGTAGGTAAGTCTTCTTTCTTCCAATATTGTGCAATCAATAGTCTTGCAGACTATTTATGACCACAATTGAGGTTAAAATTTCTGTTGCTAAGTGAAACATTCGTTAAATGAGTTTTGCCCCATTTAACGACTGTTCTGGCCACAGCTGTTAAGTGAATCACTGCTGTTGTTAAATTAGCAATGTGGTTATTAAGCGAATCTGGCTTCCCCATTGATTTGTCAGAAGGTCGCAAAAAGGGATCATGTGAGCCCGGGAAATTGCGACTGTCATAACTATGAGTCAGTTTCCAAGCGTCTGAATTTTGATCATGTGATCATGAGGATGCTATAATGGTCATAAGTGTGAAAAATAGCCATGTCACTTTTTTTCAGTGTTGTTTTAACTTTGGTCACTAAACGAACTGTTGTAAGTCGAGAACTACCTGAATATACCTCCCAATTCATGCTAAAAATCCAAAATTGGCCCATGGAACCTGGACAGGTCATAAGCCTCTTCCTCAATTTTTGGAGATAACGGGGGGCTGGATAGGTTTCTCCAGATAAAATATCTCAGCTACACAATAGTAATGGTGAGGGCGGAAGTGGCTGAAACTGGATGTTATTGAGGGAAAGGTGGGAAGGGAGGGATGGAGGGAGGGGAAGAAAGGAAGAAAGAATGCAGGAAGGGGAAAGGAAGGAAAAAGAAAAAGAAAGAAAGAAAGCAAAGGAGGGAGGGAGGGAGGGAGGAAAGAAAAAAGGAAGGAAGGAAGGAAGGAGGAAGGAAGAAGAAAGGAACAAAGGAAGGAAAGAATGAAGGTAAGAGGAAGATAGGAGAAAGAAAAGAAGGAAAGAAAGGGAAGGAGGGTGGGAGGAAGGAAAGAAAAAAGGAAGGAAGGAGGAAGGAACAAAGGAAGGAAAGAAGGAAGGAGGAAGATAGGAGAAAGAAAGAAAAACAAAGGAAAGAAAGAAAGAAAAAAGAGGGAGGAATGAAAAAAGGAAGGAAGGAAGGAAGAAGGAAGGAAGAAGAAAAGAACAAAGGAAAAAGAATGAAGGTAGGAGGAAGATAGGAGAAAGAAAGAAAAAGAAAAACAAAGGAAAAAAGAAAGAAAGAAAAATAGGGAGGGAGGAAAGAAAAAAGGAAGGAAGGATGGAAGGAGGAAGGAACAAAGGAAGAAAGAATGAAAAAAGGAGAAAGACAGGAGAGAGAAAGAAAAACAGAAAGAAAGAAAGAAAAAGAGAAAAGGAAAGAAAGAAAGATAGAAAGAGACAGAAAGAAAGAAAGAAAGAAAGAAAGAAAGAAAGAAAGAAAGAAAGAAAGAAAGAAAGGCCTATAGATGAAAAGATATTACAAATATTAACGGACCCCCAACTGCAGATGAGCCACTGACACGATGCCGCAGCTAAAAAACCGAGTGTGATTTCTGAACCTTCAGATCGTGGAAGGTCTTCGTTGCATCAGACCCCACTGAGTAGACGATGGGAAGCCGGTGTGGTTTGAGAACAACCAAGAAAAGGAGATTGTTTGGAAACCAAGTCGTGAGAAGACCCCTTGCCAAAATCAGGCATCTAAAAACCGACCGATCGAAAACCGACAGTTGCGTTTGAGCTGCTCGATGCTTGGAGCGTTGCACATGCAGTTCAGACGGTGCCTGAAATGAACCAGGGTTGGGTGGGAGAGGATAGCCCTCCTTTGCCCTGGGGCAGTGGTCCTGGAGGGGTTCCGTTCTCCCTTTCCCTTCCAGGAGACCCTCCCCCCAAATCACTGAATTTAGCGGCTCTCCGCCGAACCTCAAAGTTCTCCTGAGCTGGGTTGATGGAGGAGAAAAGAAAGAGGCTACAGAGGACTAGAAGCATCAACTTCTCCAACTCCGCGGGCATCTTGGCTCCATCTCAGCCTGCTCCTCCCCAGAGTTACCCCTCCCTTTGCCACAAGAAGGAATGCCTTACCATGACTGGCTGGCACCGAGCGCCTTACGGGCATGGTAGACGAGCCATCTGGGAACCCACCAATGTGCCTGGTTTATCCGAGAGATGCCAACGGCCGTTTGCAAAAACCGATCGGGGAAGAAGCCAGTTCACAGCGGCATGCTGTGTACCTTTCGGCTCAGGAGATGCCAGGCGCTTGGCAGAAGCCAAAAGGAGGGCACCCACCGTGTCTTAAGACAGCATGGATATTTTTAGTAGGAAAACCACCTGGAGCAGTTTTTCGCTCGCAAAGAATCACGAAGAAAAACTGTTGATAGAAGAGACTCTAGCTTAAGGTTGAACCGTGGGCTCCTTCGGGCTCTCTGAGGTTGATTGGTTCTCTTGCAGATGTTTCACGACCAAACTAGGTAATCTCATCAATGCTCCAAGGAGGTAGGATTTGTGGGATGGAGTAGGAGAAGCTTGAAGGGAGTGAGGTTAACGCTTCTAGCCCACCTAGCTGGGTCAATGAAACGTCTACAAGAAAACAGCCGGTCAATAATGATCCTGAATTGTTATCAAGCCACACTGAGACCGTCGTAAATGCAAGGACCCTCTTCATCCGTCATTCTTTCGGTGCTTTCAATTCTCCTGCCTACAGGCTCAGTTCTGAAGTCCATGCATGCTGGCTGGGGAATTCTGGGAGCTGAAGTCCACCCATATTTGAAAGTAACCGCGATTGAGAAACACTGATCTCTAACTGCCTGCTTTTCACACGCATATAGTTCTGTAAGGTTTTTGAATGCAGCTCAGAATCTAACAAATCCAATGGAACTCTGAAAGGGAGGCAACTGATAATCAGCTTTTATTTCTAGCTAGAAAGCAAAACTGGGCGACCCTTTGTAGTCTCCCACCTTAAGCAGGCAGAGAGAAAAGCAGGCATGCACAAAAAAACAACAAAAAAAACAAACACCAACACACTTTTCCAAACTTCTTATCGTTCACACAGCTTGCAATGATCACGCTTATGCTTATATATACTACGTGACAAAATAAATAAAATAAAAATTAAAATAAAATAAAAGATCGCCATTGCTAGAGACATTATTTCATATCACGCAAACCTCATGATTTTTCTCAGCGCTTCTGCAAACAATGGACCTTAGAAGGGGAAAGAAATATATTTCCTGGCATATAATGCAGAGCTTTGTTAGCATTATAATCATAATGCTTCCTAACAGACAGGAAGCAACAGGGGAAGCTAAGCAGAATCACATCAGATACCTGTACAATTAGCACAGGAGCCCCCCAAGGCTGTGTGCTCTCCCCACTTCTCTATATATACCAATTACTGCATCTCTAACAATCCATCTGTTAAACTACTGAAGTTCGCAGATGACACAACAGTGATTGGTCTCATTTGAGACAATGACGAATCCGCATATAGACGAGAGGTCGAATGACTAGCCTCGTGGTGCAACCAAAACAACCTGGAACTGAACACACTCAAAACCGCAGAAATGGTGGTAGACTTTAGGAGAAACCCTTCCATACTTCCACCTCTCACAATACTAGATAACACAGTATCGACGGTAGAAACCTTCAAATTTCTAGGTTCTATCATATCATGAGATCTAAAATGGAAAGCTAACATCAAAAACATTAAAAAAGGACAACAAAGAATGTTCTTTCTGTGCCAACTCAGTAAGCTCAAACTGCCCAAGGAGCTGCTGATCCAGTTCTACAGAGGAATTATTGAGTCTGTCATTTGCACCTCTATAACTGTCTGGTTCGGTTCTGCAACCCAACAAGAAAAACACAGACTTCAGAGGATCGTTAGAACTGCAGAAAAAATAATTGCTACCAACCTGCCTTCCATTGAGGACCTGTATACTGCACGAATCAAGAAGAGGGCCGTGAAAAAATTTACAGACCCCTCGCATCCTGGACGTAAACTGTTTCAACTCCTACCCTCAAAATGACGCTATAGAGCATTGCACACCAGAACAACTAGACACATATTATAAGTAATTGTGTTCTCTTCGCTGATAATGTTAAACTATTTAACACTACCAACAATACAGCTACCCTTCAAAAAGACCCTGACTTTGTGTCGGAATGGTCAAAAACTTGGCAACTCCAAATCTCAACCAGCAAATGCTCTGTTTTACACATTGGAAAAAAGAATCAGAACTCTGGATACAAGCTCGATGGACATTACCTTGTTGATGACCCTCACCCCGTTAAAGACCTTGGAGTTTTCATATCCAATGATCTAAGTGCCAAAGCCCACTGCAACTACATCACAAAAAAGGCTTTAAGAGTTGTAAACTTAATCTTGCGTAGCTTCTTCTCCAGAAAGATTACACTACTAACCAGAGCATATAAAACATTTGCTAGACCAACCCTTGAATACAGCTCACCTGCCTGGAACCCACACCACATTTCTGACATCAATACAATTGAGCGTGTCCAGAAATATTTTACAAGAAGAGTTCTCCACTCCTCTGTTAACAACAAAATACCTTATGCTACCAGACTTGAAATCCTGGGTTTAGAAAACTTAGAACTCAGCCGCCTTTGACAGGACCTGAGTTTAACTCATAGAATCATCTGTTACAATGTCCTTCCTGTTGAAGACTACTTCAGCTTCAATCGCAACAATACACGAGCACACAATAGATTTAAGCTTAATGTGAACCGCTTCAATCTTGATTGCAGAAAAAGAAAGAAAGGAAGGAAGGATGGAAGGAGGAAGGAACAAAGGAAGAAAAGAATGAAAAAAGGAGAAAGACAGGAGAGAGAAAGAAAAACAGAAAGAAAGAAAGAAAAAGAGAAAAGGAAAGAAAGGAAAGAAATTATAGAAAGAGAAAGACAGACAGAGAAAGAAAGAAAGAAAGAAAGAAAGAAAGAAAGAAAGAAAGAAAGAAAGCAGGCCTATAGATGAAAAGATATTCAAATATTCACCCAAAAGCAGATGAGCTCACACGATCCCAGCTAAAAACATGTGATTTCTGAACCTTCAGATCTAAGGTCTGCATCAGACAAGTGCATAAGCTGTGGTTTGAGAACAACCAAGAAAAGTTGTTTAACCAAGTGTGAGAAGCTGCCAAAATCAGGCATCTGGAACCCATGGAGACCCCACTGATCAAAACAGTTCTGAGCCACTGATCTTGAGCATTGCATGCAGTTCAGACGGTGCCTGAAATGAACCATTAGAGGATAGTCCTTGTGCAGTGGTCTAGTTGTTCTTTTTAAGAGTAAATCACTGAATTTAGGCTGAACCTCAAAGTTCTCCTGAGCTTTGATGGAGGAGAAAGAAAGAGGCTACAGAGGACTAGAAGCATCAACTTCTCCATGTGGGCATCTTGGCTCCATCTCAGCCTGCTCCTAGGTTATACAAGAAGGAATGCCTTACCATGACTGGCTGGCATTTGAAGGCATGGTAGATTTCCATCTGGAACCCACCAATGTGCCTGGTTTTGGAGATGCCAGGGTTGCAAAAATCGAAGAAGCCAGTTCACAGCGGCATGCTGTGTACCTTGTAGAGATGAGGCGCTGAAGCCAAAAGGAGGGACATGTCTTAAGACAGCATGGATATTTTAGTGGAAAACCTGGCAGTTTTTCAGAATGAAGAAAAACTGTTGATAGAAGAGACTCAGCTATTTGAACTGGGCTTCTGGCTCTCTGAGGTTGATTGGTTCTCTTGCAGATGTTTCACGCACCAAACTAGGTAATCTCATCAATGCTCCAAGGAGGTGGATTTGTCAAAGGCTGGAGTGAGGTTAACTCTGCCCACCTAGCTGGGTCAGACGCCTACAAGACAGTCAATAATGATCCTGAATTGTTATCAAGCCACACTGAGACCAGAAATGCAAGGACCCTCTTCATCCGTCATTCTTCGGTGCTTTCAATTCTCCTGCCTACAGGCTCAGTTCTGAAGTCCATGCATGCTGGCTAATCTGAGCTGAAGTCCACCCATATTTGAAATCTGCATTGACACATGATTCTAAGCCTGCTTTTCACACCATATAGTTCTGTAAGGTTTTTGAATGCAGCTCAGAATCTATAAACCAATGGAACTCTGAAAGGAGGCAACTGATAATCAGCTTTTATTTCTAGCTGACTGACTTTGATCTAAAGCAGGCAGAGAGAAAAGCAGGCATGCCCAACAACCACCTACTTTCCAAATATCGCCACAGCTTGCAATGATCTCTGGCTTTACTGGACAAAATGGCATGCTAAAAAATAGAGGCTTAGGGTTTTTAATTGGCTGTTTTAATAGACTTTAAGGGAGTTTAAAGGGGATTTTAAGGGGAGGAAACCGACGGGTTGGGTGTGGAGGAATGGGTGGGTGTTGGGGAAACCCGTGGGGAGTCCAGTTCTATGCTCGTGGCGGGGTTGGCGGGTCCGAGGTCATGGGGAGTCGGTGTTCCATTGGTTGAGGGTGGTGCTATTTCCACGGTAAGGGGAGGCAGATATGGCGGAAGTGGGGCTCATATCGTGTTAGGGGTGCATGTTTGCAGGCGGTTGCGCCCCCGAGCCCCCAAACTTCTCCCGCTCCCCGGATGGTCAGGATTCAGGGCCTGGCCTTCAGCTGATGTTATGCAACGCACGGTCCGTGGCCAACAAGGCCCCTAATTCACGATCTTATTCAGGGGTGCCGCGGACCTTATGGGCGCATGGAGACCTGGCTGGGCCCAGAAGGGCGTGCCCTTGTTCAGATGTGCCCACCGGGTTTGCATTTCATCAGCCGAGGGGCCAGGGTAGGGGTGGTGGGTTGTGATTAGAGAGAGTCTAGAGCCGAGGGAGACCACTGTACCTCAGATTGCCGGGTGCGAATCCTCTTGTGAGATGGGGTCATAGATGTCAGATGGGCTTGCTGGTCGCACCTGGCTCCTTGCTACGTGACAGCTGCCCTGCCCGAGCTCCTGGAGGTGCTTGCTGGGGTGGCAGTTGAGACCCCAGACTTTTAGTCATGGGATTTTAACTTGCCATCTTCCGCTCGTCATCGACAGTTGCTCGGGAGTTCATGGCTTCCATGACGGCCTTGGACCTGACTCAAGTAGTTGATGGCCCTACTCACGTTGGGGTGGCACTCTGGATCTGATTTTTATCTCTGGTCAGTGGTTGAGAGATCTGGATTTGAAGGAATTAGCTATTGAACCTTTGACATGGTCAGATCACTCTCTCCTTCGCCTGGACTTTCTGACCGCCATTCAACACTGCAGGGAGACGGAGCCATTACGCTGGTTCCGTCCCAGGCGCCTGATGGACCCGGAGAGGTTCCGGACGGAGCTTGGGCCACTTCCTGAGGGTCTGGCCCACGACACGGCTGAGGAACTGGTTGCGCCTGGGAACGGGACATGGCGGCCTAGATCGTGTCGTGCCTTTGCGGCCTCTGACCCGGCGCAGGTCCCAAACGGCCCTTGGTTCTCCGAGGAGCTGAGGGGATGAAGCGCCAGAGAAGACGCCTGGAGAGTTCTTGGAGGTCTAGCCGTTCCGAGGCTGATCGACACTAGTGAAGTCCTATACTAGGACTTACCTAGTGGCATTGAGGATGCGAGGCGTGCTACGCCTCCTCCCTCATTGCGTCGGCAGATAACCGCCCAGCCGCCCTGTTTCGGTGACCGCCTCCTTCACCAGGGGAGCGGATGACCCATTGCGAGGACGTGCTGAGGAGTTTAACGTTATCTATACGATAAAATCGCTCAGCTTCGGGACGGTCTGGACCAAAATTGCAGTGACTCAGGGGAGGCGTCCGAGGGTGGTCTTGGTGATATTTTATAGGATGAGTTTGACCCTGTGGCTCCCGAGGACATGGACAGGTTGTTGGGTAGGTTGAATGCCACCACATGTTTACTGGACCCGTGCCCCTCCTGGTTGATGCTGGCCACCCAGGAGGTGACACGAGGCTGGCTCCAGGCAATTACGAGTGCTTCTTTGGTGGAGGGAGTCTTCCCGGCCGCCTTGAAAGAGGCGTGGTGAGACCTCCTCAAGAAGCTTCCTGGACCCGCTGTTTTAAGTAACTATCGTCCGGTCTCCAACCTTCGCTGGCGAAGGTTGTAGAGAGTATGGTGGCATATCAGTTTCTTGCACCTGGATGAAACTGTCTATCTAGACCTGCTCCAGTCGGTTTCCAGCCCGGTTACAGCACTGAGACGGCTTTCGCATTGGTGGATGATCTCTGGAGGGCCAGGATAGGGGTTGTTCCTCTGCCCTGGTCCTATTAGACCTCTCAGCGGCTTTTGATACCATCGACCATGGTATCCTGCTGCGCCCGGTTGGAGGATTGGGAGTGGGAGGCACCGTTATCGGTGGTTCTCCTCCTATCTCTCCGATCGGTCGCAGTAATGGGACAGGGGGCAGAGGTCGGCCCGAGGCACCTCACATGTGGGTGCCGAGGGTCGATTCTCTCACCTCTTGTTCAACATCTATATGAAGCTGCTGGGTGAGATCATCAGTGGCTTCGTGTGAGGTACCAGCTGTACACTGATGACACCCAGCTGTACTTTTCCACACCGGCCACCCCAATGAAGCTATCAAGTGCTATCCCGTGTCTGGAAGCCGACGGGTCTGGATGGGGAGAAACAGGCTCAGGCTCAATCCCTCCAAGACAGAGTGGCTGTGGATGCCGGCATCCCGGTACAGTCAGCTGCAGCCGCGGCTGACTGTTGGGGGCGAGTCATTGGCCCCAATGGAGGGGGGGCGCAACTTGGGCGTCCTCCTGGATGGACGGCTGTCCTTTGGAGATCATTTGGTGACCGCCTCCAGGAGAGCTTTTTACCAGGTTCGCCTGGTGCGCCAGTTGCGCCCCTTTCTAGACCGGGATGCCCTATGCACGGTCACTCACGCCCTCGTGACATCTCGCCTAGATTACTGCAATGCTCTCTACATGGGGCTCCCCTTGAAGGGCATCCGGAGACTGCAGTTAGTCAGAATCGCGGCTGCGGGTGATAGAAGGAGCCCTCGTGGCTCCCGGGTGACACCTATCCTGCGCAGACTGCACTGGCTACCTGTGGCCTTCGGGTGCGCTTCAAGGTGTTGGTGATCACCTTTAAAGCGCCCATGGCATAGGGCCGGGCTATTTACGGACCGCCTTCTGCTACCGAATACCTCTCACCGACCCGTGCGCTCCCACAGAGAGGGACTCTCAGGGTGCCGTCAGCTAGGCAGTGTCGTCTGGCGACACCCAGGAAGGCCTTCTCTGCGGGGCTCCGCCCTCTGGGCAGGCTCCCCCAGGACTTCGCCAACTCTCGGACCTTAGAACCTTCCGCCGTGACCTTAAAACACACTTATTCAGGTGCGCAGGACTGGATTAGATTTTTTAGCTTTCAAATTTTAAATTTTAAATTTTATACTGATTTTAATTGGTTTTATTATTTTTAGTTCAATTGGCCGGCTAAATATTTCATTTTAAAATTTATTTTAAATTCATTGTCTATCTATGTATTTTAATATGGCTGTACACCGCCCTGAGTCCTTCGGGAGAAGGGCGGTCTAGAAATTTGATTAATAAATAAATAAATAAATAAAATAAATAAAATTAAAATTAAAATAAAATAAAAGATCGCCATTGCTAGAGACATTATTTCATATCACGCAAACCTCATGATTTTTCTCAGCGCTTCTGCAAACAATGGACCTTAGAAGGGGAAAGAAATACATTTCCTGGCATATAATGCAGAGCTTTGTTAGCATTATAATCATAATGCTTCCTAACAGACAGGAAGCAACAGGGGAAGCTAAGCAGAATCACATCAGATACCTGTACAATTAGCACAGGAGCCCCCCAAGGCTGTGTGCTCTCCCCACTTCTCTATATATACCAATGACTGCATCTCTAACAATCCATCTGTTAAACTACTGAAGTTCGCAGATGACACAACAGTGATTGGTCTCATTCGAGACAATGACGAATCCGCATATAGACGAGAGGTCGAACGACTAGCCTCGTGGTGCAACCAAAACAACCTGGAACTGAACACACTCAAAACCGTAGAAATGGTGGTAGACTTTAGGAGAAACCCTTCCATACTTCCACCTCTCACAATACTAGATAACACAGTATCGACAGTAGAAACCTTCAAATTTCTAGGTTCTATCATATCATGAGATCTAAAATGGAAAGCTAACATCAAAAACATTAAAAAAGGACAACAAAGAATGTTCTTTCTGTGCCAACTCAGTAAGCTCAAACTGCCCAAGGAGCTGCTGATCCAGTTCTACAGAGGAATTATTGAGTCTGTCATTTGCACCTCTATAACTGTCTGGTTCGGTTCTGCAACCCAACAAGAAAAACACAGACTTCAGAGGATCGTTAGAACTGCAGAAAAAATAATTGCTACCAACCTGCCTTCCATTGAGGACCCCTGTATACTGCACGAATCAAGAAGAGGGCCGTGAAAAAATTTACAGACCCCTCGCATCCTGGACGTAAACTGTTTCAACTCCTACCCTCAAAATGACGCTATAGAGCATTGCACACCAGAACAACTAGACACATATTATAAGTAATTGTGTTCTCTTCGCTGATAATGTTAAACTATTTAACACTACCAACAATACAGCTACCCTTCAAAAAGACCCTGACTTTGTGTCGGAATGGTCAAAAACTTGGCAACTCCAAATCTCAACCAGCAAATGCTCTGTTTTACACATTGGAAAAAAGAATCAGAACTCTGGATACAAGCTCGATGGACATTACCTTGTTGATGACCCTCACCCGTTAAAGACCTTGGAGTTTTCATATCCAATGATCTAAGTGCCAAAGCCCACTGCAACTACATCACAAAAAGGCTTTAAGAGTTGTAAACTTAATCTTGCGTAGCTTCTTCTCCAGAAAGATTACACTACTAACCAGAGCATATAAAACATTTGCTAGACCAACCCTTGAATACAGCTCACCTGCCTGGAACCCACACCACATTTCTGACATCAATACAATTGAGCGTGTCCAGAAATATTTTACAAGAAGAGTTCTCCACTCCTCTGTTAACAACAAAATACCTTATGCTACCAGACTTGAAATCCTGGGTTTAGAAAACTTAGAACTCAGCCGCCTTTAACAGGACCTGAGTTTAACTCATAGAATCATCTGTTACAATGTCCTTCCTGTTGAAGACTACTTCAGCTTCAATCGCAACAATACACGAGCACACAATAGATTTAAGCTTAATGTGAACCGCTCCAATCTTGATTGCAGAAAATATGACTTCAGTAACAGAGTTGTTAATGCCTGGAATACACTACCTGACTCTGTGGTCTCTTCCCAAAATCCCCAAAGCTTTAACCAAAGACTATCTACTGTTGACCTCACCCCATTCCTAAGAGGTCTGTAAGGGGCGTGCATAAGAGCACCAGTGTGCCACCGTTCCTGTCCTAATGTTCCCTTTGATTGTATCCAATTCGTATAGTTATTTCATGCTTATGCTTATATATACTGTTGTGACAAATAAATAAAAAATAAAAACAAGAACAGTTTTTTTCCAAACGCCATCACTCTGCTAAACAAATAATTCCCTCAACACTGTCAAACTATTGACTAAATCTGCATTACTATTAATCTTTTCATCGTTCCCATCACCCATCTCCTCCCACTTATGATTGTATGACTGTAATTTTGCTGCTTTATATTGATTTATATTGACTGTTTCCTAATATGATTTGATTGCTTATTTATTCCCTATGACTATCATTAAGTGTTGTACCTTATGATTCTTGACGAATGTATCTTTTCTTTTATGTACACTGAGAGCGTATGGACCCCGTGTGTCCAATCATACTTGGCCAATAAAGAATTCTATTCTATTCTATTCTATTCTATTCTATTCTATTCTATTCTATTCTCTCATTAAGTTGCTGAGAATACACATTGTAAGTTACAGCAAACAGGCAGAATTCATATTTCACAAGTTACTTTAGCTACTTGGCAATTTGCCTAGAGGCTTTATCTCTGCACTTGGCACATTAGGTTACAATGGAGCTCCTCTCAGCAGCAATTAGCAAAAGCTAAATTAGGTTATACTCTGTTTATGCTCTCTAATCAGTGGCGGGTTTCAAATTTTTTTACTACCAGTTCTGTGAGTGTGGCTCGCTTGGCGGGCGTGGCTTGGTCATGTGACTGAGTGGGCATGGCCAAATTGACGTCACTCACAGCCACGGCCACTCAGTCACATGACCACCAAGCCACACCCACAGAAAAGGGCAGGAATTTTTTTTGAATTTCTACCTATCTACTTATTTTCTGCCCAGGTCTGGCCTAATCTATCAAAGGCCTCCTCGTGCATGCCGCCCTGCTTCCTCTCCCCCCCCCCAACCACCTCTTTCTTCGGGCTGCTTATCTTCCTTCCATGGCAGCTGGTCCGGAGTCCGGAAGGCAAACTGACCTCCGATAATTTTTGGCGGCTTCCAGCCAGCTGCCGCTACCGGGAACCGGCTCTCAAAGAGGCTTCTCGCAGTCGCATCGAAAAAGAAAAAGTCTCCCAGCTGCCGAAAACTACCGGAGGTTGTCAAAAGAGCCGCTGCGGTCACCACCCTGTTCTTTGTTCTGGCCGCGCATGCGCATCCCATTGCCTGCTGCGTCGTGCTCGGAGTGACGCAGCAGGCAATGGGATGCGATGGAAGCGGCTTTTTCGGCGACCTCCGGTAGTTTTCGGCAGCCTGCAGCCAGCCACCTGGGCTACCAGTTCGGGGGCACGGCCAGCCAGCAATTGCTAACAGTTCAGCGACCCAAGCCAAATTACCATGATCGGTTTTCCCGAACCGGTGTGAACCAGTAGTGTTGTGTCTGCGCCCCCCCAGCCGGGCCTCCTGCCAGAAAGTGACTTGGAAAGTGAGGGGGAAGTGCCATCAGGACTTACCTCGGGAGCACCGGCTTCCCTGGCTCAGCTCCAGGAGCCAGAGGCAGGCCAGGTGGAAGAGATAACGAGGCCTCCGTCCCCTGATTCTTCCCCCCCAGGCCACGCCTCCAGACCCAGCTGATGGCAATCAGGCCTGGCTGGACCCTAGGTTTCTTAGGTAGGAGAGGCGGGAACAACAGAAGCAGGGGTGGGGCAGGCCTAGGAAGTGCTGAGTCATGGAGCCACACCCCACAAGATATAAAGGCAGCCAGAGCTGCTGTGTCTCTTTGTAGCAGGCAAAGCAACTGATTAACTAAGAGCTGAAGTTTGTTCCTGGGTGACTCATCGGCATCGAGGGAGATAACGGAGACACTTGGCAGACGCTCGCTATTTTGCTGCCAGAGCTGATAGTGCCGGCTAATTAAGCCATCGCTCGGACGGAGGCGAAGGAGGACAGAATAAGTAGAAACCTACCACTGTCTCTAATACTTTCAGTTCCAACGATGGTGGCAGGGATGAATTTCACACACCTCACCCAAGAGACATGCACGCTGTCCTGCACAATAACACAATTGTTGCACCATGCACGCAGTGGCGGGTTCTTGTGAAGCGGTAGTAAAAACGGGAGTAGGCTCTGCCCACCGACCCCCGACGTCATCAGGAATTGCATGCGTGCGCAATCCCACTGTGAACCGGTAGTAAAGATAAGTAGAATGCACCCCTGGCACGCACCCCCATTGTTCCTTCTCTCCCTTCCGTGGGGACCCCCATAATTTATCAGAGGGTTGCGATGCTACTTCGCCTCCTTGTGGCGCACCCTGGATAGCACAGTAGTGTGAACCAAACGACTAGCAATGAGTGGCAGCCAGACTACATTGAACAATTGGCAGTTAAGGACAGTTGGCAGCCAGGCATCTCTGTAGAACTCCTTTCTAAATACGCGGATAAGCAAATGGAGATTAAGGTAAAGGTTCCCCTGGCACGTATGTGCTAGTCGTTCCTGACTCTAGGGGGTGGTGCTCATCTCCGTTTCCAAGCCGAAGAGCCAGCGCTGTCCGAAGACGTCTCTGTGGTCATGTGGCCGGCATGACTCAACGCCAAAGGCACACAGAACGCTGTTCCCTTCCCACCAAAGGTGGTCCCTATTTTTTCTACTTGCATTTTTAAGTGCTTTCGAAACTGCTAGGTTGGCAGAAGCTGGGACAAGTCATGGGAGCTCACCCCGCTACACGGCAGCACTAGGGATTCGAACCGCCGAACTGCTGACCTTTCGATCGACAAGCTCAACGTCCTAGCCCCTGAGCCTCCTCGCCAGCATTGGTCAACTCTGAAAAGGATCCCGTGCCCGACATGGTGTCAGCCAGGACTTATTGTTTAAGTGGGGTCTTGTCCAGAGGTGGGTTTCTTACCACTTGTTTGCCATGCACGTGTGCGTGTGCCTTCCACACAGCCTTGCACGCATGGGCTTTGCTCACGTGTGCACCTTCTTGCGCCTGCACCCGGCCTCGAAAACATGGCTAAATAGGACAGAATTATGCTGGAGTGGTTGCTACCGGTTCACCTGAACTGGTTTAAACTGGCTGAATACCACCATTGGTTTTGTCTCTATCCCTCAGTGTGACTGTGGTGCTCCTCGACAAAATATCCACCACACCATGTCCGAATGTCCATCCAGAGCTTACAGTGGCCCAATGAATGTCTGATTTTTTTCAACATAGACCAGGGGTCTCCAATCTTGGCAACTTTAAGACTTGTGGACTTCAACTGCCAAAGCTGGCTGAGGAACTCTGGGAGTTGAAGTCCACAAGTCTTAAAGTTGCCAAGGTTGATGACCGGAATGGACATTAACATTTGAAACTACTATAAGTCCATGTATTTGCCATACGCTAAATAAATAAATAAATTTGTCAGAAACTGTTTCCTTGTAGAAAGACCGGAAAAAGCCCCTTCCCCCCAGGAAAATGGTTCTCCCATAACAACAACAACAACAACAACAACAACAATAACAACAGAGTTGGAAGGGACCTTGGAGGCCTTCTAGTCCAACCCCTTGCCCAGGCAGGAAACCCTACACCATTTCAGACAAATGGCTATCCAACATTTTCTTAAAAATTTCCAGTGTTGGAGCATTCACAACTTCTGGAGGCAAGTTGTTCCACTGGTTAATTGTTCTAACTATCAGGAAATTTCTCCTTAGTTCTAATCATCTTTGCGTGGTGTCCGGCCATCTAACATTGTTGGTCCTATTTGACTTCTCCCAGGAGGAGACATTGATGAGAGAGATAAAAAAACAATCCTTTTTTATCGTGTTTGAATGTCCTCATCTCTAGAGTCATTTCCTTTCCTTTAGGTAATGGCTGCTCACATTTTCCATTGTCATTAAGTGTCCCCAGTGTGGGGGGGGGAAAAAATATGTCCAGGAAAACATATTTCACAAACAGAATAAAAGCCTTAAGCTATTGTGTTCCTTTTCTTTCTTTTTCTTTTTTGAAATCGGTATCTCGTATTTCTCTTTTGCTTATATAAAACAGATCTGTTTTCCACCAAATGAAAACAAAATTATATTCATAAGTGGACAAAGAAGGACAGAAGCGGTATAATGTATGTTCCATGTAATATTAATAAAAAGATAAAGCACACCAACCAAAGGAGAGTGAGTCATTTCTAGGGTTTGAAAAAAGATATATATCTTTTAGCTTCATAACAGAGTCTCCACTATGTTGTTGCTGTTGTTATTGATGTAGGAGGAGGAGAAGGAGGAGAGGAGGGAAGATAGAACAGGGAGGGAGGGAGGGAAGGAAGGAAGGAAGGAAGGAAAAAGGGGAGGGAAGAAAGGAAAGAAGGAAGGAAAAAGGGAAGGAAGAAAAAAGAAAGAGGGGGGAGGGAGGAAGAAAAAGGAAAGGAAAGGAAAGGAAAGGAGGAGAGTGGGAAGGAGGGAAGAAGGGAGGAAGGGAGGAAGAAGAAGGAAAAGAGGGAGGAAAGGGAAGGGAAGAAAAGGAGAGAGGGAGGGAGTAAGGATGCAGAAAGAAAAAGAAGAAGATAGAAACAGTTTCCAGTTTCCTTTACAGAAAACAAGACAATTTACTAAATGATGTCTTACTTTATAAATACAAAAAAAAAGCTCTTTTCTCTTATGCAGTTTTTTCTAATCCTCAACCTCTCCCCCCACAATCGTTAAGTCATTTTGTTCCATTGTGTGCAAAAATGCTACCAAGGACTTCCAGGCAAACATAAATGTGGTATCGTCTTTTTTTTTTTTTTAATTAAAAAAAAAAGTCAGTTTGGCCATCTCCACATGCTCATCATCTTCACCAACCGCTCCTTCATTCTGGATCATGTCAAACCTTCCCAATTTTAAGCAAATAACAAACTTTTGCAATTGTTTTCCAGGAAGTATAGAATGCAGTTCTCCTGTTTCTGTCTAAGTGGGACAGGTCAGCGAGGGAGGGAGGGAAGAAAGAAAGAAAAAAGGGAAGGGAGAGAGGGGGGAAAGGAGAGAAAAAAGGAAGGGAGGGAGGGAGGGGGGAGGGAGAAGGAAAGGAAGGAAGGAAGGAAGGATGGAGGGAAGGAGGGAAGGAAAAAAGGAAGGGAGAGAGAGAAGGAAAGAAAGAAGAAAGGAAAAAGGGAAGGGAGGGAAGGGAAGGAAGGAAAAAGGGGAGGGAGGGAAGGAGGGAAGGAAATAGATGGAGCCCCTCGTGGCTCCCGCATAACACCCATCCTGCGCAGGCTGCACTGGCTACCTGTGGCCTTCCGGGTGCGCTTCAAGGTTTTGGTGACCACCTTTAAAGCGCTCCATGGCATAGGGCCGGGTTATCTACGGGACCGCCTACTGCGACCAGATACCTCTCACCGACCCGTGCGCTCTCACAGGGAGGGACTCCTTAGGGTGCCGTCAGCTAGGCAGTGTCGTCTGGCGACGCCCAGGGGAAGGGCCTTCTCTGTGGGGGCTCCCGCCCTCTGGAACGAGCTCCCCCCAGGACTCCGTCAACTTCCGGACCTTCGAACCTTCCGTCGCGAGCTCAAGACACATTTATTCATCTGTGCAGGACTGGCTTAGATTTTAAATTTTATAGGGGTTTTAAATTGATTTTTAATATTTATATTTCTATTTTTAATGATAGGGCATTGGAATAAGTTTTTTAAAGATTATTTTAATTTTGTATATTGATGTTTTATATGCCTGTGAACCGCCCTGAGTCCTTTGGGAGATAGGGCGGTATATAAATTTAAATAATAAATAAATAAAATAAATAAAATAAATAAATAAGGGTATGAGGGAGGGAGAAAAGAGGAGGGAGGGAAGGAAGGAAGGGCGGAAGGAAGGAGGGAAGGAGAAAAAGAAGGAGGGAAGGGAGGGAGGAAAGGGACAAAGGGAAGGGAAGGAGGGAAGGAAGGAAGGAAGGAAAAGAGAGGGAGAGAAGGAGACGAAGGAAGGAAGGAAGGAAAGAAGGAAGGAAAAGGGAGGGAGAGAAGGAGACGAAGGAAGGAAGGAAGAAAAAAGGGGAGGGAGAGACGAAAGGAAAGAAGGAAGGAGAGAAGGAAGAAAGGAAGGAAGGAAGGAACATAAAAGGAAGAAAGGGAGGGAGGGCGAGGAGGGAGGGAGGGAGGAAAGAAGGATGGATGGATAGGAGGAAGTTAGTTGCATTTATGAGAATTGCAATTGTCATTGTTCGTTCAGGACCAGCTGTACTTCAAACATCACAAAGATTTCAGGATATAATTTCTAGATGGAAGTGAAGGTTTAAAGTTTTTCTCATTTTTTATGGTTATTTTAAACCAGCGGAAGGAGGTACAATAGCAAATTCTGAGAAAGAAATTGCGGCAGTAAGGAAAAATGTGCTGATTGTTCAAATTCTGAGCAGTTTGCAAAAATTAAGCTGCCCCTGCCATCTGGATTCTGGAGCCTCCCAATTAAACTCCTTGTACTTAATTACTTTCCAGTAATTCCTTGAAATGGAATTCCAGCTCCTTGAATCGTTAATTTAACTATCAGAAATTTCGATTAACGATCGTGGAGTCTTTTTATTTTACCTTTTTTTTTTAATCGTCAGCCTGTTTGTCAAAATTTCCACATTTAAAGCAAGGTTCCTCAAACATGGGCCGGCCCATTTAAGATGTGTGGACTTCAACTCCCAGAATTCCCCAGTCAGTACAGAGTTGGCTGGGGAATTGTGGGAGCTGAAGTCCACTCATCCTAAAGTGGCCAAAATTGAAAAAAAAAAAGGCTAAATTTTAGAACAGGGGTCTCCAACCTTGGCAACTTTAAGACTTGTGGACATCCACTCCCAGAATCCCTCAGCCAGCAAAGCTGGCTGAGGAATTCTGGGAGTGGAAGTCCACAAGTCTTAAAGTTGCCAAGGTTGGAGACTCCTAGTTTAGAAGATTGTTATTGAATTTAGGATTTGCTGGCAATCCTTATGATTTATATTGATATATTGATCATCAATTGTGTTGTAAATGTTGTACCTTGATGAACGTATCTTTTCTTTTATGTACACTGAGAGCACATGCACCAAGACAAATTCCTTGTGTGTCCAATCACACTTGGCCAATAAAATTCTATTCTATTCTATTCTAGTCTATGGAAGAATCACAGAACATGTGACCTAAAGAAACTGCTGAGATCATATAGTCTAACCCCCTGATCAGTGCCATCATCCAATTAGTCACCCATAAACCCAATCTATAGTGTCTTGGCCAAACTGTAAACAAGGCCTAAATTAGCATGGTGCCTCCTAGCAAGAATTTCCATAGTTTAGGAATCAGGTTTGCAATGTATGGATGTCAGTTATGGTGATAGATTAGAGATAGATTAGAGATTAGAGATAGATGGATGGATAGATGGATGGATGGATGGATGGATAGATAGATGATTAGATATAGATAAATTATAAAGAGATGGATAGAATACAGATAGATAGAAAGATAGACAGGTTAGGGTTAGGCTTAGGGTTAGGGATAGGGTTACGGTTGGGGTTGGGGTTAGGGTTAGGGTTAGGGTTAGGGTTAGGGATAGGGATAGGGTTAGTGTTAGGCTTAAGGTTAGGGTTGGGGTTGGGGTTAGGGTTAAGGTTAGGGTTAGGGATAGGGATAGGGTTAGTGTTAGGCTTAGGGTTAGGGATGGGGTTGGGGTGAGGGTGAGGGTTAGGGTTAGGTAGGTGGATAGGTAGGTAGATAGACAGACAGAGAGATCATAGAGAGATGGATAGATTACAGACAGACAGACAGATGGATGGATAGATACTGGCAGATAGATAGATACCGGCAAATAGATAGATAGATAGATAGATAGATAGATAGATAGATAGATAGATAGATAGATAGACAGACAGACAGACGGATGGATAGATACTGGCAGATAGATAGATAGATAGGTAGATAGATGGATAGACAGACAGACAGACAGACGGATCATAGAGAGATGGATAGATTACAGACAGGCAGACAGATGGACAGAAGGATGGATGGACAAATGGAGATAGAGATAGATAGATAGATAGATAGATAGATAGATAGATAGATAGATAGATAGATGATTATGCAGAATAATTCTCAGATAGGTGACTGGATGGTGGGAGGGAGGGAGGGAGGGAGGGAGAAGGAAAGGGAGATGATTGTTAGATGAATGTATACATAGATAGATACATCTAGATAGGTGAGGTGATAGTTGATTGATAGACAGATAGATGATAGAGAGGTAGATGATAGATACATACACATAACAGAGAGAAATATAGAGAGAAAGAGAGATTATTCATATGTATGTATGAGAATGAATTGAGTGCAGGATTTTTTATTCAATTAACGATGCTTTTTATATTTTATTTATTATTTATTTATTTTGTCACGACAGTATATATAAGGATAAGCATGAGAATAACTATATAACATACATAAGTATGTAATGACTCTATTAATTGGATATAATGAAAGGAAACAATAGGACGGGAACGGTAGGCACGCTTGTGCTCTTATGCACGCCCCTTACAGAAATATCTTTCCAAAGCGAAGGCTGAGCTCTTGGCTGCTCTGAGAGCCATTCCAGCTAACCTCAGACCATTATATATATACCAGTATGCATAAACCAAATAAATATTTCCTAATTTAATCAATGTTCCCCCAGGAAACCCAATTATTTCCTAAGCTTTGGTAATTGGTTAAAACTTAATCCAATCAAGGGGAATAAACCTTCTCTATTACTAAATAAAGTATTCCTGCGATTCCCCAGGACATTCTTCATTTCTTATTTAAAAAACTAAACGAAAACTCCTGGCGGCCCAGAGAATCTAAGTGTGTAAATTCCGGACGCTGTCCTTGGTTCGAAATATGCTTTGCTGGACTCTGAGCAACGGAGTTACTTGTCTCGTTGCATTTTCACGAGAGAAACCAGATGGACATCAGTGCAAAAAAAAAAGAGGGGGGTGGAAATATAATGTAATCACAGCCCATTTTAGTATGTATTCTATTTCGGTTGATTTCACTCCAGCCGTAGAAAAGCAGAAAATCTATTCTCCCTCTCTGTTTTTGCTGTCTTCACTCAGCTGGGTTGATACAGAGCAGGACTGCAATTAACTTTTCCCTGGAGGAAAAGAAGCCATCAGCTTCTATCGGAAGACAATTCAGCATCTCATCAGGGTGGAAAAAAAGAGAGCCCCCCCCTCCCTCCCTTTCTTTCTCTCCTCCCTCCCTCCCTCCCTTCCTTCCATCCATCCTTCTTTCCTCCCTCCTTCCCCTCTTGCCCTCCCTCCCTCCCTTTCTTCCTTTTATGTTCCTTCTTTCTCCTTTCTTTCTTTTCTCCTTCCTCCCATCCTCCCTTCCTTCCATCCATCCATCCATCCTTCTTTCCTCCCTCCCTCCCTCCCTTCCATCCACCCTTCTTTCCTCCCTCCTCCCTTCCTTTCCCCTCCCTCCCTCCCCTTCTTCCTTTTATGTTCCTTCCTTCCTTCTTTCTCCTTTCTTTCTTTTCTTCATCCTTCCATCCTCTTCCTTCCATCCATCCATCCACCCACCCATCCATCCTTTCCTTCCTCCCACCTTGCCCTCGCCTTCCCTTTCTTCCTTTTCCTTCCTTCCTTCCATCCACCCTTCTTTCCTCCCTCCCCCCTCCCCCTCTCTTTCTTCCTTTTATATTCCTTCCTTCCTTCTTTCTCCTTTCTTTCTTTTCTTCATCCTTCCATCCTCTTCCTTCCATCCATCCATCCACCCATCCATCCTTTCCTTCCTCCCACCTTGCCCTCGCCTTCCCTTTCTTCCTTTTCCTTCCTTCCTTCCATCCACCCTTCTTTCTTCCCTCCCCTCTCACCCTCTCTTTCTTCCTTTTATATTCCTTCCTTCCTTCTTTCTCCTTTCTTTCTTTTCTTCATCCTTCCATCCTCTCTTCCTTCCATCCATCCATCCACCCATCATCCTTTCCTCCCTCCCCCCTCACCCTCGCCTTCCCTTTCTTCCTTTTATGTTCCTTCCTTCCTTCTTTCTCCTTTCTTTCTTTTCTCCTTCCTCCCTCCCTTCTTCCTTCTCTCCCTCCCTCCACCCACTCATCCATCCATCCTTCTTTCCTCCTTTCCCCCTCACTTTCCCTTTCTTCTTTGCCTTCCTTCCTCCCATCCACCATTCTTTCCTCCCTCCCTTCTCTTTTTCCAGATTATCTTTCATTTCATCATTCAATTTATAACCTTCTGGTTCTTGATGGTCGCCCATTCCATTATTAATCAATTCTAATCTTTTAAGGTTCTAATCTTTTTAGAACCTTAAAAGATTAGGTTTTTAATTTTTTAAGGTTCTAATTCTAATCTTTTAAGGTTTTGGAAAGGAGACCTGGTGGTCTCCTTTCCAATCCATTCTCCCTCACTCCTTGAGAGCAAGTTCCATTAACTGCTGCTGTGTTCCTAACCTGCCTGTCCTTTTTGAACCCTGATCCATACCTATGGTAGCTGCAGCCATGGACAAAGAGCAAACTTACACAAGACGTGAGAATTAAAGTGAGGGAAGGAGGCTGCCAGAATCAAAAGCTTATAAATAAGAATAGGGATTGAATCACTTTATCTTGCAAACAATTCTTGTGCGTTTGCTCAACCCTTCCCAGCTCTGGTTTTGATTGCAAATCGTGAACCGTAAAATTGAAAAAAAAAAGTTCTTTTTCTTCATTCCCTTGTTTTGGCTTTACAGCTGTCCACACAAGTTTTACAATAATAATAATAATAAAATAAAAATAATTATTAAAAAACCCCGCCCTTTTCCTCAATGGAATGTTGTGCTGACTTTACCGTCATGTGTTTTTCATTTTGCTGGCTAACGTGGAATGCATAGAATGACTACAAGTCCCTAAAAATGTGATTTATTTTCCTAGATTATTGTTTCCTGCAAGAAAGAAAGAAGGAAGGAAGGAAGGAAGGAAGGAAGGAAGGAAAGAAAGAAAGAAAGAAAGAAAGAAAGAAAGAAAATAAATAAATAAATTCTTCATCTGTGCAGATTTCATCATTAAATACCTGTTGGACATTTGAGGGAAATGCAAAGAGGTGGGAAGGGCCACACCAACAGGTTCTGGCCTAGAAACCAGGAGACAGTGAGTTCTATAACAACAACAACAACAACAACAGAGTTGGAAGGGACCTTGGAGGTCTTCTAGTCAAACCCCCTGCCCAGGCAGGAAACCTTACACCATCTCAGACAAATGGTTATCCAACATTTTCTTAAAAATTTCCAGTGTTGGAGCATTCACAACTTCTGAAGGCAAGTCGTTCCACTTATTAATTGTTCTAACTGTCAGGAAATTTCTCCTTAGTTCTAAGTTGCTTCTCTCCTTGATCAGTTTCCACCCATTGCTTCTTGTTCTACCCTCAGGTGCTTTGGAGAATAGCTTGACTCCCTCTTCTTTGTGGCAACTCCTGAGATATTGGAAGACTGCTATCATGTCTCCCCTAGTCCTTCTTTTCACTAGACTAGGCATACCGAGTTCCTGCAACCGTTCTTCATATGTTTTAGCCTCCAGTCCCCTAATCATCTTTGTTGCTCTTCTCTGCACTCTTTCTAGAGTCTCAACATCTTTTTTACATCGCGGTGACCAAAACTGAATGCAGTATTCCAAGTGTGGCCTTACCAAGGCATTATACCAAGGCATGAAAGCTGGCTGGCTGATTTTGAGCCATTCACCAGGAGACAGTGAGTTCTAGTCCCGCCTGAGGCATGAAACCAGCTGAGGGGCTTTGTCCCAGTCACTGTCTCTCATTTCTCAGATTGAAGGATTCTTGTTTTCAGGAATATAGGAGGAGGGAAGGAGTATTATCTGTGTCCAGTGCTTCAAGCTAGTTATAAAGTAATAAAATACAGTAGTTTATGTAAAATAAAAATAAAAATCTAATGCAAATAAATAAATAAATAAAACTGGGAGCTCTCTTTCTTTTTTGGGCCCATAAATACAGTAAATGTCTCCTGGAATAGTACAGGAATGCGCTGGGATTGAGCAATGAGATAATTGCAATCAAAGCATCCGATTCCACATTCTGTGTTTCGAACGTCATTTTACAACTTGGGGAAGAAATTCTGGGCATCTGGCTTTTCAAAACGACAATTGGATTAAAAGTTGGTGGGGCACTGGCAGCTGCCTGCCAAGCGCTGCTTCTTGTATGTGTGTGCGCACGCATTTGTGTTTGTGTGTGTGTACACAATGTGGTGCGAGCTGAAGCCAACATTTTCTTGCTTGGAAAAATCTGGAATAAAATCCCCGTTGAGGATTCCCACCCTTGGCAATCTGGATTCCTATGACAAATTGCTGCAGATTCTAGCTATTCCTTTCCGTGTTTGGGAGAACCAAGCTATGCAGCTAGTCCTCAATTTATGGCCACTTTCTGCAAGAAAGCAACCAGGCTCAGTACTTAGGACCCCACAGTCCACCTCCTCCTCTTTTCCCTACAACCATACTTCCTTTGTTCACTGATGATGTTCCCTAGTTGGGTCATGAGATGTCTGTAAGAAAACATCCAAACTCAAGAGAGTACCAAGAACTCCGTAGTCCTTCTTCCTCCTCCTCTTCCTCCTCCTCTCTGCAACCCGCCCCCTTCTATCCTTGATGTTGGACCCCCACAATTGTTGTCTCCTTCCTCGTTCTTTCCCAACTTTTCCTTGGTAGAAGGAGAGAGAAGGCTACAGGTAATTGTTCAAAATTGCAACAGCACCCAAAAAAGGAAAAAGGGGTGTATCATGTATGACCATTTTTCACACGACATTCGCAGCATTTCCACGGCCATGTGATCAAAATTTGGAGGACTGACTCGCATTTATGACGGTTGTTATGTCCTAGGGTCATGTGATTTCCCCCCTTGTAACTTCTTTCTCAACGGAGAGAACCAGATTCATTTAACAATCGTGCTACGAACTTAACCACATTGCTTCATTTAACAATTGTGGGGAAAAAGGTCATAAAACAGGGCAAAATTCACTTAATGACCTTCTTGCTTAGCAGCGGATGCTTTGGGTTCCATTGCAGTCATAAGTCGAGGACGACCTGTCCTTGCGTCCCATGGAAACACATAAGCAAAAAACACAGGATGCCCGCATTAGCTAGAGAGTTCAGCTTTTATTTGGTTTTAAACCGGCAAGTTCCTAGTCCTTATGGCTGTGACCATATAGAGTACAGATTTCGGAAAGGCAGGGGGCTGAGTAAGAATTTGAGCGATTTAAGGGATTCATTGCTCGGGATGGATCGGAGGCGGGAGAAAGCACCCACAGCTTCCCACCCTCTTCGCAAAATTCACCGAAGCAGCATAAATTACACGAAACACAGTGGAATAAATTATTAGACAATATAACATCCATTGTGCAAATTCTAAGGGCGGGATCCAGCTTGTTATTTATTTTTTAATTTTATTTTTCTCGCAACTTTCTTAATTTCCAGAGCAATTTTTTTTAAAAATTTCCTCCCAAGGTTCCACTTATTATTGCAAGCGGTGGATTTGGACAAGAGTTTTTCCGGGGTGAGAAGAGAGTTAAAATGATTTCTGTGGTTGGTGCCATCAGATCTTTGGGTTCCTTTTTTCTAGACTTCTTCTTGGAGATGCTGGAAGGTGGGATTAGGTTCGATCCAAGCGAGCGAGTCCTTTATCAAAGCAGCAATGAATGATCTTCCTGCAAGGAATTCTGGGAGTTGTAGTTTTTAACAAGGGGCATTTATTTTAAAAATAGGAGATGTGCAGCCAGACAGTGCTAACACAATTAACTCAGTATTTGCAGAGGAAAAAATTCCTATAAAAATCACTTGTGCCACGGCCTTAATAATAATTAAAAATGGGGAATAGAAAACAAAATTACATTCTCAGTCCCAGCTCAGTTAAGAGTCTCGGAATTGGGATGAATTTCTTCATCTGCAGGGAGTCCTCGACTTACAACCATTCATTTAGTGACCGTTCGAAGTTACAACACCAATGAAAAAAGCGGCTCACGAATGCTCCTCATACTTACAGCGCTGACAGCTTCCCCACGGTCACATGATCAAAATTCAGATACGCTCAGCAATCGGCACATACAGCTAGTCCTCGACTTACAACCACAAAGGAGCCCAAAAGTGAGGCACTTGTTCAGGGAGTATTTTAGCCTGATTTTTATGACTTCCTTGCCACCGTCGTTAAGTGAATCACTGCACTTGTTAAGCGAGTAACCCGGTTGTTAAGTGAATCTCTGGCTTCCCCGTTGACTTTGCTTGTCGGAAGGTCGCAAAAGGGGACCACATGACCCCCGGGGAAACATCGTCATAAATACGAGTCAGTTGCCATCATGGGGATGCTCCAAATGTTGTAACTGTGAAAAACGGTCATAAGTTGCTCTTTTCAATGCTGTTGTAACTTTGAATGGTCACTAAATGAACGGTTGTAAGATGAGGACTACCTGTACTTACAACAGTTACAGCGTTGTGAGAATCCCAAGATTTTCGCTTGCGATTTTCCCAACCGGCTTCGGATAGTCAATGGGGGAAGCCAGGTTTGCTTAACGACTGTGTCATTCGTTTAACGACTGCGTGATTCACTTAACAACTGTGAGTGGCTCGCATAACAACCGCGGCAAACTGGAAAATCGGGTGCACCTCACTTAACAGCCGCCTTGCTATGCAACGGAAATTCTGGCCGCAACTGTGGTCGTAGGTTGAGGATTCCCTGTGCATTGCTAGTAAAAATGTCTTCTTCCTCAATTGTGAGATTTTGGTAAAGATAAAAAAAAAGAAAAAAGAAAAATTCCTTTTAGCTGATTCTCAGTTTGTTTATTGAACAGCAGCTCCTGGTGGGAATAAGACTCGATCTGTTTGCAAGACAAAGTTGCCCACTTAGGATTAGCTTGAAAATTGTCATCTTAATACAACATTCGTGCACAACCTTAAAAGCAAAATTGTCCACTTATTTTTGGCTTCCTTGTAGCTGGATCTTTGGACAGAACAGAACAGAACAGAACAGAACAGAACAGTCTTCTGTTTCTAGGGGAGTGAGTGGGGCGACTGGGGGCTGTGTGACCTGGCCCAGGCTGGAGAAGATATCACATAGTCCTCTTTGGCATTACTTACTCGTGTGGCAAATCCACATATTTTCTGCCTGCCACTACCACCACCTCTGAGCGTCCGAGCCTCTGTCCCTCTGGGACGGGCCCAAGGTCACCTCACCCCCCTCGGAAAGGACCCGGTGTTTTGGCTGCAAATGGCACCGAATGGGAGAGGTAGAAAAACACCACGTTTGGGAGGCGAGGAAAACAGCCCTCGTTGGACATGGGTCAATTACCGTTTCTCTATCCAAATCCTACTTTCCATTGGAGATAGTGCAAACAGTGCTTCGCGGCCCTTCTAATCTGCCCGCCTGATCCTCAGCGGGTTGCCCTTGGTCCCAGGTGGTGTTCCAGAGCTCATCATCCTGATGCAGGCATGAAGGACCCGAACCCAGAGCTACGCTGCCTTCATCCAGCCCTTTCTCTCCTCCCTCCTTCCTCGCTCTATATCCAGCCTTTGTTTTCCCTCTTGTGGTTAATCAATGATCTGTCTCCCCGAACGAAAGAGACAATATTATCTTCTTGTTTGGCTTTTTGAGTGACTCATTGTTTTATGCAGAGCAGACACAGTATTGATCTAATCATAATTTTCTCCTTCCACAAAGGAGTGCTGGACAATTTCTTGGTGCCTTTGTTTGGGGGAGGGTGGGGGGAGGGTATGAGTGACCAGGAATAAGACTGCGGGACGATACGATTTTCTCGTGCGGCGAGACAGAAGCAGAAAGGTCACAGGACGAGCCGGAAAATAATTCCGATTTTCTTTCGATTGCAAGACCCTTTCTTAGGTTTGTTTTCCCTTGGTCACTTAAAACACGAATTTTGGAACAGCCCTGGAGGGGGAAAAGTCTTGTGTGGATACAAAAACATAACATGGATTCAGGTTGCACAGGGTGTTTTGTTTCTGCTAAACCAAATCTTAGAAGCGAACAAACCCCACGAGAAAGGTTTGTTCTGAACCGATCCTGTCTGGGATCGGTTGACGCCAGATCCTTTATATTCTCCTAAGGGAGAAAAACTCTGAATGCCCTAGGACCACTGGCTCTTTTTCCCCTGCGCTCCCCAAAAATAATGGGGTTCACTCTGGCTTTCAAGGGCAGGAGAATGCGGAGTCTCTGCCGGGTCGCCAAAAATTGTTGCTGTCCTTCACTCCGGCAAGATGGCGTTTCTCGCTGCAAAGAATTCAGGTGGAGAGTCAACCGCCCCCTCCCCAAAACCGTGATGGGGATCAATTGACTGGAAGTTGCTTGCCACCCTCAGTGCCTTCGGAGACCCCCTAAGTGGGGCTTTCTAACCATCATCTCGTTTTGTTACATCACAGTTTCTTCTTCTTTTTCCAACAAGGTGGCTGGCCGGTAGCCGTTGTAAAGTCCGGAGCTGTTGAGGTATTCCTCCTCTTTGCTGTAGTGCTCGGGCCCTGAAGATGCCAACGAGTTCTCCGAAATGGACCCGTTCCGGATGTAATTTGGCAAATTCCGGTGTCCGTTGAGGGTCCCCGGGGCCGGTTTGCCGTTGAGAGGGAGCGGTATGCCCCCTTTGGCGGTGACGTTTGTGACACTAGTGTGGGATACCATGGGTCCATAGCTGTAGGTGGTGCTTCCGCTCCGTGCCTTTCTTCGGAAGTCCAGCGCTAATGTCCATCGGCTCCACGACTTCTTGATCTCGGCTTGGACCTGGGGGACGGGGAGAAAGAAAGGGGGGGGGGGAGAGAAAAAAGGCGGTTATTATGGGATGGGACTGGTGGAAAAATTCTGACCCAGAGCCGCTCAATGGAAGAGATCCTGGGACTGCGTAAATTGGAGTTTGCAGAAGGATTAGGAGAAACCTGAAGGGACCTCAAACGGTCACATTAGAAGGCTGGGAGATGGATGGGAGGAGCTTTTGAAGTCATTGGGGCGGTTCGTGAGCACACCCCAAAGCCTTTCCACAGGGCCAGCAGTCCTGGCAGTGTATCTTCTGAGCATACCCCCACACACCTTGCAAGCACAGTCAAAATGGTTTGTGAGACCCCCCCATTAAGCTGTTAGAATCTAAGGAACTGATCCACTTAATCATCTGGTTTCATTGGCAAGTATCAGCATAGGACTATTCTGGAGGAAGGATGCCCTTCCTTCCTCCCTCCCTCCCTCCCTTCCCTCTCTCCCTCCCTCCCTTTCTCCCTTCCCTCTCTCCCTCACTTTCCACTTTCCCTTCCCTTCCTTTCTTTCCTTCCAAACTTTCTCCCCCTTTCTGGTTTCCCTTATTCCTTCCTTCCTTCCTTCCTTCCTTCCTTCCTTCCTTCCTTCCTTCCTTCCTTCCTTCCTTCCTTCCTTCCTTCCTTCCTTCCTCCTTCCTCTCCCTCATTTCTTTCCCCTCCTTCTCCCCTCCCTCATTTCCTTCCTCTCTCCCTCCTCCTCCTTCTCCCTTCCTCTCCCTTCCTTCCTCTCTTTCCTTCCAAACTTTCTCCCCTTTCTGGTTTCCCTTATTCCTTCCTTCTCCTCCTTCCTTCTTCCTTCCTTCCTTCCTTCCTTTCTTCCCTCCTCATTTCCTTCCTCCTCTCCTCCCTCCTCCCTCCTCCCTCCCTCTCCTCCTCCCTCCCTCCCTTTCTCCCTCTTTTTCCATTTTCCTTTCCTTTCCTTTCCTTTCCTTTTTTTTCCTTTCCTTTCCTTTCAAACTCCCCCTCCCACTTCAGGTTTCCCTTCCTCCTTCCTTCCTTCCTTCCTTCCTTCCTTCCTTCCTTCCTTCCTTCCTTCCTCCTTCCTCCCTCCTTCTCCTTCCTCCTCTCCTCCTTCCTCCCTCCTCCTTCCTTCTTTCCTTCCAAACTTTCTCCCCTTTCTGGTTTCCTTATTCCTTCCTTCCTTCCTTCCTTCCTTCCTTCCTTCCTTCCTTCCTTCCTTCCCTCCCTCCCTCCCTCCCTCCCTCCTCGTCTCCCTCATTTCCTTCGTCTCCCTCATTTCTTTACCCCTCCCTTCTCCCCTCCCTCATTTCCTTCCTCCCTCTCCCTCCCTCCCTCCCTTTCTCCCTTCCCTCTCTCCCTTCCTTTCCTCTCTTTCCTTCCAAACTTTCTCCCCCTTTCTGGTTTCCCTTATTCCTTCGTTCCTTCCTTCTTTCCTTCCTTCCTTCCTTCCTTTCTTCCCTCCCTCCCTCATTTCCTTCCTCCCTCTCCCTCCCTCCCTCCCTCCCTTTCTCCCTCTTTTTCCATTTTTCTTTCCTTTCCTTTCCTTTCCTTTTTTTTCCTTTCCTTTCCTTTCAAACTCCCCCTCCCACTTCGGGTTTCCCTTCCTCCTTCCTTCCTTCCTCCCTCCCTCCCTCGTTCCTTCCCTTCCCTTCCCTTCCCTCCCTTCCCTTCTCCTCCTTCCCCACCTCTGAACCAAGAGATTCTGGAGACTGGGATACTCACCTCCCCATTACAAAAGCAGTAGATAATTGCAACAAAAAATCCCTAGGAAGAAAATAAGGAATAAAATTGGTTTCTTCGATTGATTTCATGAATAGCTTTTAGACTACAGTTTGGAGGCCTCGTACGGTTTGACCTAATCAGTGGGGAAGCCGGATTCATTTAACAACCGTGCAACTGACCTAACGACTGCAGTGATTCACTTAGCAACTGTGGCAAGAAAGGTCATAAAATGGGGCAAAACCTTTTCCGGGGGAATTATGGGATGCTGCTGAGATTGAGCAGATAGTCCACAGCAATAAAATTTCAACAGGGTCCCATAAAATCTGAATTGGCTTCAGACAGGGATAATAATAATGTACATTAAAGTTTAACAATTAATTTAATATTAAATTTAATAAAAGAGATAACGATTAGGTTTTAATTTTTAACGAATTCTCCATAAGAGTCTATTCTAGCTTGCAAGCTTGAACTCACAAGGGTCAGACTGGAAGCCTTTGAGCTGGGTGGGGATAATGGGAGTTGAAGTCCCCCACCCCCCCTTCCTAAATCCTAAACTGGCGTATTCTGAAGAAGGGTCAGAGGTTGGACGAACCTGGAAGGAGTTAAACAGCATCTCATAGTGCATCTGAATTTGCCAGAGGATTCCGGAAACATCTGTGTATGGCATGGCCATAAAAACGATATAATGGACTCCGAATAATGGCATGAGGACCAGGGTGGATTTCAACAGTTTCCTGCAGGGAAAGAGAGAAAGAAAAAAAAAGATGATAAATAATAATAGATGGTGCAGAATCTTTCTTTTTTTAATTTATTTCTTTTTGTCACAACAGTATACACAAACAATTGTCATAGATAAAACAACATATTTTGAAGAAAATATATACATATATGTAAAAAAATATATGCATCAACTATATCAATTTGATAT
Organism: Ahaetulla prasina; assembly: GCF_028640845.1. NCBI lineage: Eukaryota > Metazoa > Chordata > Lepidosauria > Squamata > Colubridae > Ahaetulla > Ahaetulla prasina. The sequence continues at coordinate 147,569,118 of NC_080542.1, read as the reverse complement.
GAAGAAGGGAACAATAGGACAGGAACAGTAGGCACTTTTGTGCTCTTATGCACGCCCCTTATAGTCCTCTTAGGAATGGGGTGAGGTCAATAGTAGACAGTTTTTGGTTGAAGATTTTGGGATTTTGAGTAGAGACTATGGAGTCAGGTAATGAGTTCCAAGCATTAACAACTCTGTTACAGAAGTCATATTTTCTGCAATCAAGTTTGAAGCGGTTGACATTTAGCTTGAATCTATTTTTTGCTCATGTAATATTGCGATTGAAGCTGTAGTAGTCTTTTATAGGAAGGATATTGCAATAGATGATTTTGTGTGTTAAACACAGGTCATGTCGGAGTCGACGGAATTGTAAGTTTTCTAATCCCAGGATTTCAAGTCTGTTGGCATAAGGTATTTTGTTGTTTTTGGAGGAGTGAAGAACTCTTCTAGTGAAATATTTCTGGACTCTTTCTATTGTATTTATGTCAGAGATATGGTATGGGTTCCAGACGGATGAGCTGTATTCAAGAATAGGTCTGGCAAATGTTTTGTATGCTCTTTTATTATTATTTATTATGCAAATGTTTTGTAGCTCAGGGATGAACTATGGAGTCCTTGGTACCCTCTGAGCTGGATGGTTTCCTTGCAGACGTTTCATGACCCAACTAGGGAACATCATCAGTGCTAGAAGGGAGGGGGGGCTTTGTGGAAGTGGGGGGAGGAGGAGGAGGAGGAGGAGGAGGACTGAGGGGTTTTCGGTGCTCTCTGAGCTGGGGGGCTTTCTTGGAGACATTTCATGGCCCAACTAGGAAACATCATCAGTGCTAAAAGGGAGTGGGGTTTGCAAGGAGAAGGAGGAGGAGGAGAAGGAGGAGGAGGAAGGACGGACTGTGGGGTCCTTGGTGCTCTCTGAGCTGGGTGGGTTTCTTGCAAGATGTTTCATGACCCAACTAGATGACTTTATCAGTGTTAGAAGAGAGGGGGATTTGAAGGGCGGAGGAGGAGGAGATGAAAAAGAAGTGGAGGAAGAGAAGGAGGACTGTGTGATCCTTGGGTGCCCTCTGAGCTTGGTTGTTTTCTTGCAGATGTTTCATGACCCAACTAGGTAACATCATCAATTCTAGAAGGGAGTTAGGTTTGTATGGAGGAGGAGGAGGAGGAGGAGGAGGAGGAGGAGGAGGAGGAGGAGGAGGAGGAGGAGGAGGAGGAGGAGAACTGAGATGTCCTTGGGGAAGGAAGGCAGGAAGGAGGGAGGGAAGGAGGAAGGAAGGAAGGAAAAGGGAAGGAGGGAAGGAAGGGAATGGAGGGAAGGAGGGAGAGAGGGAAGGAAGGAGGGAGGAAAGGAAGGAAGGAAGGAAGAAAGGAAGGAAGGAAAAGGGAAGGGAAGGAGGGAGAGACGGAAGGAAGGAAGGAAGGAAGGAAGGAAGGAAGGAAGGAGGAAGAGGGAGAGAGGGAGGACGGAGCAACCTTCTCAGACAGGTTCTGGCAAGCAAAGTCAATGGGCAACAATTTCCTTAACAATTTCCAGATTTCCTTAACAACAACACGTTTCACTTAATGACTTCAGCAATTCAGGCATTTCGCAGGTGTAAAATCAGACACAGCTGCTTTAAAAAGGGAAATTTATTTATTTTATTTATTTATTTAATCATATTTATATACCACCCTATCTCCCAAATTCCAGCCCCAGTTGCGGTCATAAGTCAAGGACTGCTCGTCAGTCTTTTCTTCGCTCGTCCTCCTCTGCTAGAAGACACCTTGAGACCCCAAACGGTGCAGGACGTGGCACATCGGCCACGCTGGGGGGGGGGCCGCTGGGGTGACGCTGGCAGCGGGGTGTGTGTGTAAAAAAAAGCTGAGTTTTTCAAACTGGCAAGGTTTGCTTCGAAGTTCAGGGTGGGGAGAAGAAAGGGGGGAAAAATGTGAATTTGGAAAGCAAGTATTTTAATTTAAAGCAGGCGAGACCAGCGGGGATGCACGGCCTGGCTTTGCAAAACCTCAAAGTTTCGTTCTCAGCCTATCATTTCCTTTGAGATTTATTTCACGATCTTGGAGGGTTGCTACGAATGTCGGTTTGGAGGCAGCTGGGAGGTTGGAGGGTGTTTTTCCAGCCGGGACACCACGACAGTCGATGCCAGAGGAGGGGAGCCCCCCCCCAAAGGCCTTGGTGCCCCCTTCGCTAATTGCCTCCAGATTCTGCGAGACTTGGCCGAATTTGCCTCTTCCGCCTCCGTGTCGGCCTCGTTTGCCGCCAGAGGAGGCTCCCTCTGGGGCACAGCTGGCAAAGGGGGACAGATGTGGTTGTCTGCATGCAGGATTTCACTTCTTTGGGGTCAGCATGGGGCTGATTGACAGCTGTGGCATGGGCGCCTTTTCCTTCCCCTTCTTTCCTCCCTCCTCTCTGTTTCCCTTTTCTTCCTCTTCCTCTTCCTTTTCCTCTTCCTCCCTTTTTCCTTCTCTTCCTCTTCACTTTCTTTCTTTCTGCACATTCCTTTCTTCTCCTCCTCTCTTTTTTATATTCCCTCTTCCCATTCTCCCTCCCTCCCTTCCTTTCCTCTATTTCCATTTTCCTTTGCCTTCCCCTTCACCCCTATCGTATTCCTCGCTCCTATTCCCATTCCTTTCCCCTTCCTTTTTTCCTTCTTTCCTCCTTTCCTCCTTCCCTCCCTCTCTTCTTTCTCTTCCTGTTCCCCTTATCCTTCTTTCCTCCCCCTCTCCCATCTTTCCTTCCCTTTCCTTTCCTCTCCTTTCCTTTCTTTTCCTCTCCTCCTCCCTCCTTTCCTTTCCTTTCCTTTCCTTTCCTCTCCTCTCCTCTCCTCTCCTCTCCTTTCCTTTCCTTTCCTTTCCTTTCTTTTCCTTTCTCTTCTCTTCTCTTCTCTTCCCTTCCCTTCCCTTCCCTTCCCTTTTCCTTTCCCTGGCATTGGATAATGGGGCCCTCAGTTTTCTATGGGCTCTTCCTGAAACTGAATTCTCTTCTCTTTTCTCTCTGTTTTGTCCCTCCATTCTGGCCGAGAGAAATCCCTCGTAGAGATGGGGAGAACCGTCCGCTTACCGATACTGTTGTCTAGTATCACATCTCCCGGCGTTAGTTTCTCGGAGTTTGGTTGCAAGAACTCTGATAATTTTAATAAACAGGATAAAGTTTGCCTGAAAAACAAAAGGAAGGAAGGGAGGAAGGGGAAAGGGAAGGGGGAAAGAAAGAAGGAAGGAAGGAAGGAAGGAGAAGAGGAAAAATGTAGGAAAGAAGAAAAGGAAGGGTGAAGGAGGAGAGAAGAAGAATGGAGAAGGAGAAAGAGAAGCAGAAGAAGGACAAGAAAGACAAGGAGGAGCAGAAGAAAGGGAGGAGAAGGAGAAGACAAAAAGGAGAAAAAGAAAAAGGAGGAAAAGGGAGTAAATAAGAAAAAAGAAGGAGGAGAGAGAGGGAAAGGGAGGAAGGAAGGAGAGATAATTTAATACCAATAAAAGTTTCCCCTTTGGTCAATTAGCATCTCCAAAACCTATACCACATTTTAAAATATATATATTTAAAATTACACACCTACTTCCTTCCCATTCCACCCTCCTATTGCAGCTAGAAAAAAAAAATACAAATTGCAATTGAATCAAACCCACCTAGAGGGTTATTTGAGGAGGGGGGAGGCTCACAAAAGCTTCAGGACCAAGACAAAAAAATGTGTCGCAAAAAACCAGGGACATCGCTCGCTTCCTAACCTGGTTTGAGGTCTAACCGCAGGCTATTCCAGTTATCCTATCCCCCCCACCCCACCCTCCAACCCCCCCTCCTTTATTGGACCACCCAGACATTTTGGAGGGATGAGAATGTAGGAAGCTGGCCGGAGAAAAAAATCTTTCCATTTACGGTCCATTGACCACAAAACAATGGTTTGCCCAAGATAGATGGACGTTGGTTTGTTTTGCTGAAAAAATTCTCAGGCTGGGAAGCTCTGATCAGTTTTCCTGCAAATGTTGCCTTCCCTACATCCGAAGGAAGCTGAGATGGCTTCGATTTGAGGTCTGCAGACCCCCAAGGGATTGGAGTGGCTTCTTTCACGTCACGGGGTTGTGTGTCTGCGTGTGTGTGTATTTAATTGTGCCTTGCAGTCTGGGAAGAGATTGTGATTCTCACCCGTTGTACGAATTTTGCTGGAAGTTTCCAAAATGAAGTGGATAATTTTATTTGACCAGGATGGTATATAGCAGGGGTCTCCAACCTTGGCAACTTTAAGACTTGTGGACTTCAACTCCCAGAGAGCTTTGCTGGCTGAGGGACTCTGGGAATTGAAGTCCACAAGTCTTAAACTTGCCAAGGTTGGAGACCCCTGCTATATAGGGAGTCCTCAACATATAGCCATTTGTTTAGTGACTGAAGCGATCGTTTTTCACACTTATGGCCGCTGCAGTATCCCCAGGGTCACGTGATCAAAATTCAGACACTTGGCAATTGACTCATATTTACGACGGTTGCAGACCATCCTGGGCTTTTTCAACGTCGACGGGGAGGCAGGATTCATTTAACAACCATGCTACTCACTTAATAACCAGCAGTGATTCCTTTAACACACTGTGGAAAGCAACTGGCTTAGCCACAGAAACGTGGATACGAGTTGAGGACTACCTATAAAGTCTCCTGCCTTGAGGTTGACTAGATGACCTCTCAGGTTCCTCCCAGCCATAGATCTTTACGTTCTGCCTGAGGAATTCTGGGAGTGGAAGCCCACCCGTCTTAAAGCATGTCGGCTGGGGGATTCTGGGAGTGGAAGTCCTCCCCTCTTAAAGCAGAGCCGGCTGGGGGATTCTGGGAGTGGAAGTCCTCCCCTCTTAAAGCAGAGCCGACTGAGGGATTCTGGGAGTGGAAGTCCTCCCCTCTTAAAGGATAGCCGGCTGGGGGATTCTGGGAGTGGAAGTCCTTCCCCCTTAAAGCAGAGCCAGCTGGGGGATTCTGGGAGTGGAAGTCCTCCCCTCTTAAAGCAGAGCCGACTGAGGGATTCTGGGAGTGGAAGTCCTCCCCTCTTAAAGCAGAGCCGGCTGGGGGATTCTGGGAGTGGAAGTCCTCCCCTCTTAAAGCAGAGCCGGCTGGGGGATTCTGGGAGTGGAAGTCCTCCCCTCTTAAAGCAGAGCCGGCTGGGGGATTCTGGGAGTGGAAGTCCTCCCCTCTTAAAGCAGAGCCGACTGAGGGATTCTGGGAGTGGAAGTCCTCCCCTCTTAAAGCAGAGCCGGCTGGGGGATTCTGGGAGTGGAAGTCCTCCCCTCTTAAAGCAGAGCCGGCTGGGGGATTCTGGGAGCGGAAGTCCTCCCCTCTTAAAGCAGAGCCGGCTGGGGAATTCTGGGAGTGGAAGTCCTTCCTCTTAAAGCAGAGCCGACTGAGGGATTCTGGGGTGAAGTCCTCCTCTTAAAGCAGAGCCGGCTGGGGATACTGGAGGAAGTCCTCCTCTTAAAGCAGAGCCGGCTGGGGATTCTGGGAGGAAGTCCTCCCCTCTTAAAGCAGAGCCGGCTGGGGGATTCTGGGAGTGGAAGTCCTCCCCTCTTAAAGCAGAGCCGGCTGAGGGATTCTGGGAGTGGAAGTCCTCCCCTCTTAAAGCAGAGCCGACTGGGGGATTCTGGGAGTGGAAGTCCTCCCCTCTTAAAGCAGAGCCGGCTGAGGGATTCTGGGAGTGGAAGTCCTCCCCTCTTAAAGCAGAGCCGGCTGAGGGATTCTGGGAGTGGAAGTCCTCCCCTCTTAAAGCATGCTGCCTGGGGGATTTTGGTAGTTGAAGTCCACCCCTCTTAAAGTTTGCTGAGGTTGAGAAACCCTGATTTAAATGACAGGCAAGGCCTGTAAAAATAGGCACAGCTGTCCCTAGTCAACTCCACCCGCCATCTTGACTTTTTTGACCTCTTCCTGTTGATTTCTCCTCTTTTCCCTCCTTGGCTCCAACTCACCAACACAGCCGTCAGGATGGGCACCTGGATAAACCACTTGAAATACCCGGCACTTAAATCCCAGCATCTGCCAATAAAATTGGACATCCTTAACAAAAAACTGCTTCATACATCTGGTTTTGTTGTAAAGTAGCTTTCGGCTCTAGGAAATTGTTTTCAGGAACGTTTATAATCTTCATTTATCAAAAGACTTGTTGGGCGGGGAAAGCAAATTTTTGAGAGGTTGAGCCTCCAGGTAAAGGAGTAGTCTACCCTTAAAAACAACCAGAGAGTGGGGATAAATAAAAGTAAGGTTGTCTATTTCAGGAACTACAGATCTAAACAGGTTGACTTTTACAAATGTTTTACAAATTTGGCAACTTTAAGATGTGTGGATTTCAACTCCCAGAATTCCCCAGCCAGCTAGCTGGGGAATTCTGGGAGTTGAAGTCCACACATCTTAAAGTTGCCAGGTTTGAAAAAAACAACAGTTTTGGTTCATTCCACTAGTTTTAAAACATTCTCTTAGCTGTTTTTAATAATAACCCAGTCATTGGGTTTGAGTGAATATTTCAATATATATACGTATGTAACTTTAAAAAAATATAGAAGGAATGTTGAGGTAATAAATGGCCCAGCTGACTTCTTGAGGAATAAAAATGTCATGGTTATAAAAAATTATGGCTATTAGCAAAACAAATCATATGGCACTCTGGGATTAAAAATATCCTCAAGCGCCAATTTTTTTTCTTTTCAATCAGACAGGCAGTGTGTGCCTCTTACACACACTCACACTTATTTCAGCAAAGGAGAAAAATATTTAAAATAAGGTCAAAGAGAAACCAAGTTTACCACTCTGCAAGTCTGTAAGTTTTTGAAGAAAATTTATATATATATATATATATATATATATATATATATATATATATATATATATATATATATATATATATATATATATATATATTTATATATATATGTTTTCTGAGGTTTTCGCGGGTGTTTGTATGTAGGTCTTTGGTTATTCGGGTTTTCTCCCACGTAAAATTGGAAGTATCTTGGCGACATTTCGACGAAGTCACATTTGTCATCTTCAGGCTTCAGCTTGTTCCCAGAAGCACGAAGCTGAAGCCTGAAGATGATGAATGAGACTTCGTCGAAAGGTCGCCAAGATACTACCAACTTTACGCGGGAGAAAACCCGAATAACCAAAGACTTACATCTATCTATCTATCTATCTATCTATCTATCTATCTATCCATTCATTCTGAGGTTTTCACGGGTGTTTGAATGTAGGTCTTTGGTTGTTTGGGTTTTCTCCCGTGTAAAATTGGCAGTGTCTTGGTGACGTTTTGACGAAGTCTCATTCGTCATCTTCAGGCTGGTGTTTACTGCTTCGTGCTTCTAGGAGCAATGTTGAAACGTCGAAACGTCGCCAAGACACTTCCAATTTTACACGGGAGAAAACCCGAATAACCAAAGACCTACATACACACACACACACACACACACACACACACACACACACACACACACACCCATCCACCCACCCATCCATCCATCCATCTCTATTACCTGGCTGTCTACCTCTATTATCTCTCTCTCTCCTTCTCTCTAACATCTGTATTTATCTCTTCTGCTATCTTTATTGTATCTATCTATAGCTTGACTATCTGTCATCCATCCGTCTGTCTGTCTGTCTGTCTGTCTATCCATCCATCCATCCAACTATCTATCATTTCTATCTTTTTCTATCACATCTATCTATCTGTCTGTCTGTCTATCCATCCATCCACCCATCCATCCACTCTTCCATCCAACCACTTATCATTTCTATCTCTTTCTATTGTATTCTATCTATCTATCTGTCTGTCTGTCTGTCTGTCTGTCTGTCTGTCTGTCTGTCTGTCTGTCTATCTATCTATCTATCTATCTATCTATCTATCTATCTATCTATCTAATCTTTGACATATTATTTCTGTTCCATGTGACTTCTGATTTCGTGCAGAAATAAAAAACAAAACTTCTACCACAGGATTCAAAGTCAGATAAAGCATTTTTTTTTAAAAAAGAAAGAAATTCACACGGAACAAACTTGGGACTCACTCGGTGTCTGCTAACGTCGCTCGAAGGGTGGCCCAGATTGTGACAAACACAGCCGGAAGGCCTGAAAGATAGAAAGCAAGGATGAGTCTCAGAATCGGATCAATATTTCATATTTGTCTACGGCAACCTTCCTGGTATGTGTGTGTCCATGTGTGTGTGAACTGAGTTGTGTTGTTCTCTGGTTAGCACTTTATTTGCGGTACAATTGAACGAGTTCAAATTACAGGTAGTCCTTGACTTATGACCACAATTGATCCCAAAATTTCCATTGCTAAGTGTGAGAGTTGTTAAGTGAGTTTTGTCTCATTTTATGATCTTTCCGGCCAAAGCTGTTAACAACTACAGTTGTTAAATCAGTAACACGGTTGTTAAGTGAATCTCACTCCTCCATTGTTTTTGCTTGTCAGTCGGTCGCAAAAGGGGCTCAAGTGACCCCAGGATGCGGCAACCGACATAAATACGAGTCTGTTGCCAAGGCGTCTGAATTTTGATCACGTAAGTGTGAAAAATGGTCATAACTCATTTTGTTCAGTGCTGTCGTAACTTAAAATGGTCACTAAGTGAACTGTTGTAAGTCGAGGACTTATTTCGGACACATGATGTGAAGACCCAGCTCTCTGGAGAGGTCCGTGATGCTAGAGCGGTGGAAGGAAAGAGGAGAAGAGGAGCAGCAGAAGGCAGAAGGGGGGGGATGGAGGCATTAATTAATTAATTAATTAATTAATTAATTAAGTTAATGCTTGGAACACATTACCTGACTCTGTGGTCTCTTCTCAAAGTCCCCAAATCTTCAACCAAAAACTTTCTACTATTGACCTCACCCCATTCCTAAGAGGACCATAAGGGGCGTGCATAAGCGCACAAACGTGCCTACCGTTCCTGTCCTATTGTTTCCTTTCAATGTATGTGCTTGTATATAATGTTGTGACAAATAAAATAAAATAAAATAAAAAAAATCTTTAGAAGAGCTGAAGGACCCAGGATGAGGCAGAGGCAACCCTGCCATGTCATCTGTCAATCAAGGTGAACTCTTAGCTCCCTTGAAGATGTCCGCAATGCAAGGAGAGCTTCCTTCCTTCTTCCTTCCTTCTTTCCTTCCTTCCTTCCTTCCTTCCTTCCTTCCTTCCCCTTTTCCTTCTTTCCTTCTTTCCTTCTCCTTTTCTTCTGCCCTTCTCTCCTTTTTTATTTCCTTCTTCCCTCCCCTTCCTATCTTCCTTCACTCCTCCACTTTTTCCTCCTTTTCTTCCCCTTTTCCTTCTTCCTTCTTCCTTCTTCCTCCTCCTCCTTCTTCCTTCCTTCCCCTTTTTCCTTCCCCTTTTCTCTGTCTTCTCTTTTATTTCCTTCTTCCTTCTCCTCATCCTACCTACCTTCCCTCCCCAACTGTTTCGTTCCTTCCTTCCCATTTTCTTCTGCCCTTCTCTCCTTTTCTTTCCTCCCTCCCTCCCTTCTTTTCTTCCTTCCCTTTTCCTTTCCCTTTTTCTCTGCCTTCTCTCCTTTTTTATTTCCTTCTTCCTTTTCCTTCCTTCCTTCCTTCCTTCCTTTTTCCTTCTTTCCTTCCCCTTCTCTCCTTCCTTCCACCCTCCCTCCCTCCCTCTTTCTTTCTTTCTTTCTTTCTTTCTTTCTTTCTTTCTTTCTTTCTTCCTTCCTTCCTTCCTTCCTTCCTTCCTTCCTTCCTTCCTTCCTTTTTTTCTTTCTATCCCACCTTTATCATTGGAAAATTCCCATGGGTTATTTCCAGTTTAGGCTGCTGTCCCCAGCATGCCTCAGTCAATCCCTCGATTCAGATCAGATCAACCACATCCGCCTTATGTTTAATAAATAACCATTGGCAAAACCTTGTAACAGTAACTGGCCAAAATGGATTTTTTAAAAGCAGGGAGATTTGGACCAGAGGCAAAAGATTAAAAAAAGCGGAAAGCTTGCTATTAAAATTTGTTTTCTAAGTATCTTCAGCACTATAAGAAAAAGGCAGCATTTTAAAGAGACCATTTGGAAATTATTTATTAGCAATAGATAATCGCAGAATAAGTGGTCTTCCGTCTAACCCTTTTAGGTGCCTAACGATAGAATAATAGACATGGAAAGTAGGTTACCAGTTGATCAACGTTTGGTGAATAGGGACAATATAGCCAAACATTTTTCTTGGAAGACCAGATAGTAAAACATTTAATTTGCAAATGTATTCGCTGGCTGGGATTTAATCCAGTTTAAGAAGCCAATTCTTCTTTTTCTCACATTTTTTTTCAGCATTTCTACCTTCTGATTTGGCTGTGGAAGCTAGACAATATGGTACCCATCTCTGAGATAAACCGTTATCTGCATGAACGGAGGGATTTTTTTCAGTCCGTGCAGGCCAACTTCCCAAGCCTTTGGCAGAGAAAAATAAATAAAATAAAAACCTCCACAGCCTCGTTATATTTTATTATTGCATAAAGTAATGTAATTTACTGCCTGCTTCTACTTGGACAATCGTGTTGCAAGCTGGACTGTAACAGGCAGCAGCTTATGAGATAATAAAAAGAAAATTGGTTAATTTTTGAGAAAGACAATGTCTCTTTCTGTTTTATTTTCTTTTTTCCCCCCCTTTATGGTGGATGAGCCTGTTAATGCAGATCAGCCGTTCCGGGTTTGGAGCCAATATTTCAAGGAATATTTCCCTTCCAAGGTAGATTTTGGCATGTGAGGGATTAAAAAAAGAAAAACAAATCTGCTTTTTTCTTTGCAAAAGTTTCTCTTTTCGTTTGGCCCTGCATATATATATATATATATTTTTAATAAAACCTCCTTTGTCACAGTGTGGCATCATATGAATTTTGGCTTTATGACTCCTGTGGGAAGGATGGGGGACGGATGTGTCGAGGGCTTTCAATTTTTGCAGGAAAAACAAGCCACCAATCAAAGGAAATAATAGAAAGATGATCGCTAACACGCTGTGTTGTGGGTGGGCTTGTTGCACTGCATTTCTGAACTTCGACGCTGGAATCGCAGGTGTTTCTTATCCCCGCTGTGTCATATCGCAACGACAGCGTCCCTGCGACTCTGAAACTAAAATGCCACAGCAAAGCCAGCGACAACCGCAACACCACACACAACCTCGGATTACTGCCAGGAAATCTGCAGCTTCGATTTACAGGCGGTCCTTGACTGACGAACACAACCGAGAGGAATTGAAATTTCTTTTGTAAATTGTTTTGGGTGTTAGGTTGAGTCAGGCCTGGTTCTCAGAATCACAAGTATCAATACTCAGCTGATCAAGACTGAGATAGTCATTCGGGACAGTAACAATACAGGAAGTCCTTGACTTACGGCGGTTCACTTAGTGACCAAAGTTACAACGGCACACCAAGAAAATGAGCTCAGGACTGCTGTTCACACATAATGACTGTTCCACCATTCCCATGGTCATGTGATCAAAATTCAGACACTTGGCAATTGACTCATATTTATGACGGTCGCAGTGACACGTGATCCTCTTTTGCGACCTTCTGACCAGCAAAGTCAAGGGGAAAGCCGGATTCGCTTAGCGACCGTGTTCCTAGCTTAACAACTGCAGGGATTCACTTAAAAACGATGGCAAGAAAGGTCGTAAATTGGAGGGAGGGAAATGCACTTAAATTTTGGGCTTAATTGTGGTCGTAAGTTGAAGACTACCTGTAACAGTGATTATATTTTGTGACGGATATCTCTAACACCACGAAATATCTACATCTGCCTATCCCAGGGTCTTGGGGAAGAATCAACAGCTGGATAAAATTGTCAATTTCCAGTCTGAACATCTGGATGACTGTGCAATGAGACAATGAATTAATATTAACGTGTAATTAATACTAATTAGACAAGCATTTGCCATGCAACACCTCAGAGTTTGGCAATTGTTGATAAGAGAGACGAAAAAAGTTTGGATGGTGGACACGACAGTAAGTCCTTGACTTACAACAGTCCATTTAGTAGCCGTTCAAAAGTTACAACCGCACTGAAAAAAGTGAATTGAATTGTTTCTTGTACTTACAACTGGTGCAATATCCCCATGGTCACATGATCAAAATTCAGACGCTCGGCAACTGACGCATATTTACGACGGTCGCAGTGTCCCGGGGTCATGTGATCCCCTTTTGCGACCGTCTGACAAGCGAAGCCAATGGGGGAAGCCAGATTCATTTAACCACCATGTCACTAATTTAACACCTGCAGTGATTCACTTGACAATTGTGGCAGGAAAGGTCGTAAAATGAGGGAAAACTCACTTAACAAACAGGTCTCGCTTAACAACAGAGGTTTTTGGCTCAGTTGTGATCATAAGTCGAGGACTACCTGTATCTACAGACCAGCAGAAGAGAAGAGAAAGAACTGGAGAAGGTCACGAAGCAGACTTGCAAACAAAAGTTGAATAAATTTGACAAAAGGAATCAAGGGTAGGACAATTAGTGATAGAGCCTTGGGTGCCATCTGAAAACATCTGGAGCATCCCTTGAACACTATCCGCATTGACAAATTCCCCATCGGTCAATTGCAAAAAGCAGCTTGACTCGAACAGCTGACTCCCTATGCCAATATTTTTAACCCATCAAACAACCACATCTGGCTATCTCAGGTCCTTGGCAAGGACTCAAGAGGTCGACCCAAAGGCCAAATCTAGTCTAAACATCTGTCTGGTTGTGCAACCAGCCCCAATAATAACATCTGGATGGATGGAGCATCGTTGGCATTGACAATTTCCCCATCAGTCAATTGCGAAAGGCAGCTTGACTCGGAAAAGCTTAAATCTTGGGGCGAGACCTTTAACCCCATAAAACAACCACATCTAGCTATCTCAGGTCCTTGGCAAAGGACTCATGAGGTTGACCGAAAGGCCAAATCCAGTCTAAACATCTGTCTGGCTGTGCAACCAACCCTAATAACATCTGGATGGATGGAGCACCGTTGGCATTGACAATTTCCCCATCAGTCAATTGCTAAAGGCAGCTTGACTCGGAAGAGCTTAAATCCTGTGGCGAGGCCTATAACGCCATCAAACAACCATATCTGGCTATCCCAGGTCCTTGACAAGGACTCGAGTGCACCTAAAGACCAATCCAGTCTCAACAGCTGGTTGGCCCTGCGACCAACCTTAATAGTATTATCTACTATGAGGTTTCTAAGAGAATGGTGGAGGATCATCAGCCTGAACTGAAGACATCTAGGAGCAAAAATTCATGAGAACTTCTGGCCTCCTAGAAGCAAGCTGGGGTCAACCTGGTTTCCCATTCAGAAAGCTCCTAATTCCCAAGGCTCAGCCAATGAGACCGACTCTCCTAAACTTAGATGGCTCCGTGGTTCTTTTCTTCCAAAACTTTTCATGGATTTGAGAGCGACTGTGACATGAACTGGTCTCTTTAAAACAGAGGTCTTCAAACTTTAAGACTTGTGGACCAACTCCTAGAATTCTGGCAGTTGAAGTCCACAAGTCTTAAAGCTGCCAAGTTTGAAGACCTCTGCGCTAAAATGTCTCTCTCACGCACATATCTATGCTTCTACAAAATGTCCACCTTCTTCTTGGTCAGCCCAAGCTATTTTGGAGATCTTAAATGTTTCTTTCCTTGACGCCTGCAAGCAAAAACAGACCTTGGCTAATGATCTGCCCACCACTGCGTCCCACATCCTGTTTTCAGCTAAAATTGCAGCTTTCCATCTTCGTGTCCAGACAAATGTGCTCAGGGTAAACTCAGAGACCTAACCTTGAAGTTGGGGCAGAAGAAGAGAGAAGGGAAGTTGATGGAGGCATTTCTCCCATCTAGCGGGTTGAAAGGGTCCGTCCCACCTCACAGACATGTTCAGGAGGACTTGAGAGACCTTTGGGGGCCTTCAAAACATCCTTCTGACCTTCTCCTGTAGAATATTTTGTTGAAAGATTTAAGATGGAGGAACTCAAGGTCAAACGCTCCAAAGCCACGTGAAATGTGAAGCCAGATGTTTCCAGGTCAAACAGACTAAGATCATTTCTACCCAAGTGGCTTCTGGAGTCTTCTAAGCCACATTGGAGGGACGTTGAAGTTGTTTTGGGACAATGCTAGCTGAACAACTCTAGAGGAACCCATTTATCCCTAGAGCAGAGATGGAAAAATGTCTTAAGAAAAATAGGTGATTGATTTCTCTGGATCCATATTCTTTAAGAAAGTGGAGAAGTATAGGAGCAGGTAGATCTTTAGAGGGAGTTGGCTTTTGATGCCATCTATAGTTCCCCAAGAAATAGGATAACTCAGAAATTTGCCCTCAAGAGAAGAAGCCAGGAGTGAAATCCAGCAAGTCCTGACAGGTTCTGGAGAACCAGTAGCAGAAATTTTGAGTAGTTCAGAGAACTGGCAAATACCATCTCTGGCTGGCCCCAGAATGGGGTGGGAATGGAGATTTTGCAATATCCTTCCCCCAGGAGTGGGGAGGAAATGGGGATTTTGCAGTGTCCTTTCCCTGCCATGTCCACCCAGTCACACCACACCCACCAAGCCACGCCCACAGCACCGGTAGTAAAATTTTTTGAATTTCAACACTGGAAGAAGCCAACATTAAACTGTTAAACTGTTAAAGACCTTGGATTTTCATATCCAATGATCTAAGTGCCAAAGCCCACTGCAACTACATCACAAAAAAGGCTTTAAGAGCTGTAAACTTAATCTTGCGTAGCTTTTTCTCCAAAAAACTCTACACTACTAACCAGAGCATATAAAACATTTGCTAGACCAATTCTTGAATACAGCTCGACTGTTTGGAACCCACACCACACTGCTGACATCAATACAACTGAACGTGTCCAGAAATATTTTACAAGGAGAGTTCTCCGCTCCTCCGAATATAACAAAATACCTTATGCCACCAGACTTGAAATCCTGGGTTTAGAAAACGTAGAACTACGCCACCTTCAACATGACCTGAGTTTAACTCATAGAATCATCTATTACAATGTCCTTTCTGTCGAAGACTACTTCAGCTTCAATCGCAACTATACACGAGCACACAATAGATTTAAGCTTAATGTTAACCGCTCCAATCTTGATTGCAGAAAATATGACTTCAGTAACAGTTGTTAATGCCTGGAATGCACTACCAGACTCCGTTGTCTCTTCCCCAAATCCCCAAAGCTTCAACCAAAAACTTTCTACTATTGACCTCACCCCATTCCTAAGAGGTCTGTAAGGGGCGTGCATAAGAGCACCAGCATGCCTACCGTTCCTGTCCTATTGTTTCCTTTCGTTATATCCAACATCTGACTTCTTTGCAGGCATGGTTCAATTCTTTCCACCTCAACAACTGAGGGTCTACTTGTCACTAGTCCTCAAAACAGTTGAAGAAACATCTAACTAGCCATCCTGCTGCTCTGTGAGTTTGTTGGTTTTCTTGCAGATGTTTCATGTAAGTATCATTTTCAGTAGGATTTGCAGAGGGGGTGGGAGAAGGACTGCAGTGCTCTCTGAACTTGGTTGTTTTCTGGTAGACGTTTCATGGCCCAACTAGGGAACCTCATTCCTGCTGGAAATGAGTGGGGTTTACAGAGAGGAGGAGGAAGAAAAAAGGGATGAGGAGGAGGAAGAGGACTGTGGGTTCCTGGGTGCTCTCTGAGCTTTGTTGTTTTCATGCAGAAATTTCATGACCCAACTAGGTAACATCATCAATGCTACAAGCTAGAACCCCCCATTCATTAGCACTGATAGAATTACCTAGTTGGGTCATGAAATGTCTGTAAGAAAACAGTCAAGCTCGGAGAGTCTCAAGGGACCCCCGTGGTTCCACCATCATCTATGACCAAAGATGTAGAAGCTGAGGAAATAAGAGACCTTCCGCTGTTCCGCCAGTGCATCGCTTTGAACGCCTTTGGGAATTCAGAGATCAAGGCATGAAGATGGCTCAAGTCACTGGGCACTCATTCTCCACCCTATAAATCCCCACAAAACATTCAGGAGAAATTCAGGAACTAACTTCAAAGTCAATATTTGGCATTAACATCTAAAGGTCTTCAATGGTTTGATTGAAGGTCCATCTAGTCCAGGGGTCTCCAACCTTGGCAACTTTAAGCCTGGAGGACTTCAACTCCCAGAATACCCCAGCCAGCATAGCTGGCTGGGGAATTCTGGGAGTTGAAGTCCACCAGGCTTAAAGTTGCCAAGGTTGGGGACCCCTGATCTAGTCAATGTTGACTCTTATCAACCACATAGGTAGATCTTCTCCAGAAGGAAGGATCTTATTTAAATCATGATTTAATTTATACCACCAATTCCATAAATCCCACCCTTCCACCAATATCTATAGGGGCTTCCAAGTGGACGTTCTGATGTCCCGTTTTTTTGGGGGGGTCGTCTTTGTATCTCATCCTGATCTTTCCTTCTTGAAAAAAAACCCACCAAGGAAGTAGAGGTGTTTGTAGATCCCTCATGGCCAACTTTTGGAAGCTCCTGAGATCCTCCAGCCTCTGGAGGAAGCCTCGGCAGAAAGACCGACTCACCCCAACCGAACAACGTGAATCCACAGAGGTATTTCTTCTCTGAGAAGAAGGCCATGAAGATGAGACTGTGAAGGTAGAGGCCTTCCACCAAGATCCAGTAGTAACTGGTGGCCAGGAAGTAGAGGAAGAGAGTCACCACTAACTTGCAGCCCACCTGGGGAGAATACTGAGAGAAGTACTAAGAGACAGGGAGACGGAGAGGAAGAGAGAGAGAGAGGGAGAGAGAGAGAGGGAGGAAGGGAGGAAGAGAGGGAGGGACAGAGGGAGAGAGAGAGGGGGGAGGGAGAGAGGAGGGAGAGAGGAGGAGGAGAGAAAGAGAAAGAGGGGAGGGAGAGAGAGAAAGAGGAGGAGAGGGAGAGGAGAGAAAGAGAAAGGAGAGGAGAGAGAGAGAGAGAGAGGGAGAGAAGGAGAGAGAGAGAGGAGAGGAGAGGGAGAGAGAGAGAAAGAGGGGAGGGAGAGGGAGAGAGAGAGAGGAGGAGGAGAGGAGGAGAGAGGAGAGAAAGAGAGGGAGAGGGGAGAGGGAGAGAGGGAGAGGGAGGGAGAGAGAGGGAGAGAGGAGGGAGAGAGAGATGGAGAAGGGGAGAGGGAGAGAAAGGGAGAGGGAGAGGGAGAGAGAGGGAGGGAGGGAGAGAGAGGGAGAGAGGAGGAGGGAGAGAGAGAGAGGAGGAGGAGAGGGAGAGAGGAGAGAGAGGAGAGGAGAAGGAGAGGAGAGGGAGAGGAGGAGGAGAGGGAGAGAGAGAGAGAGAGAGAGAGGGAGGGAGAGAGAGAGGGGAGAGAGGGAGAGAGAAAGAGAGAGGAGAGGGAGAGAGAGAGGAGGAAGGAGAGAGAGAGAGAGGAGAAGGAGAGGAGGGAGAGAGAGGAGGGAGGGAGAGGGAGAGAGAGGAGGAGGAGGAGAAAGAGAGGAGGAGGGAGAGAGAGAGGGAGAGGAGGGAGAGAGAGAGAGGAGGAGAGAGAGAGGAGGAGGAAGAGAGAGAGAGAGAGGAGGGGAGAGAGGAGGAGAGAGGAGGGAGAGGGAGGGAGAGAGAGAAAGGGAGAGGAGAGAGGAGGAGGAGGGAGAGGGAGGAGGAGAGGAGAGGAGAGAGAGAGGAGGAGAGAGAGAGGGAGGGAGAGAGAGGGGGAGAGAGAGTGGGGGAGAGGGAGAGAAAAAGAAAGGGAGAGGGAGAGGAAGGGAGAGAGAGAGATGGAGGGAGGGGGAGATAGAGAGAGGAAGAGAGAGAGAGAGGGAGGGAAGGAGAGAGAGAAAGGGAGAAGTTAATTGACAATATTGATAAGTTCTGCTGTGGGCATCATGGATGGACCAGCTTTGGCGTTAGACAGGTTATTTAAACTGGGAGATGATGAGTTCTAGTCCCGCCTTAGCCTTGAAAGCTGGCCGAGTGACTTTGGGCCAATCACCAAGAGACAGTGAATTCTAGTCCCACTTTAGGCAAAAAAGGCTGGTTGGGTAGGCCAATCACCAGGAGATGGTGAGTTCTGGTCCCGCCTTGGGCACGAAAGCCAGATGAGTGAGTTTTGGCCAGTCCTTCTCTCTCTGCTCAACCTTGCAGGGTTATTTTTATGGGGAAAATGGGAGGAGGAAAGATCTATCAGGCAAGTGCGCTGACTTATTGATAATAAAATAATAAAAGCAGAATAAAAATATCAAATCAAATCAAGGAAGCCTTTGACCCTTCCTTTACTCGAACATGAAGGATTTTTTTTTTTTTTTGCAAGCGGGAGATACTAACCAGGGTTGAGTTATCTATTGGTGTAGCTTCGGTCATGGATTTGAACTCGTCTTCTGGAATTAACTCCATTTCTTCCAGCGCAGAGCCGGAATAGAGAACAGCATCCTTGACAAAGATACTGATTGCCCGAAGAATGAAGGAGACGAACAAATGCATGTGGATATAGTTACGGGTACAATGCAGACGTCTGGAACAAGACAAAAATACAAAATTTCAGGACTTTGATAATCTTTTGCAAGGGATTCATTCGCAGACTGACACACCCACAGTCACCCCACCCCGGGAGCGGGGGCTCGAACGGTGACTTAGATTGGGCAGGAGGAGGACTCAAACAAGAATCTCTCTAGTTGCTTAATGGTAAGACGGGAGGCGTCTGAATTTAATCAGTAAATGGTATAAGAATAAATAAGCCGTTAAAAATTAAGTGTGGGTAAGTCCTTGGCAGAGACACTCAACGGCCATGGGGTTAGCTTTAGCAACCGCAGGGGATTCACTTAACAACGGTGGCAAGAAACTGTGGCAAAACTCGCTTAATATCTGTCTCACTTAGCAAGGGAAATGTTAGGCTCAATTGTGATTGTTAGTCTTTTATGAGGTAGGAGGAGGAATCAGTCCGTGGAAAAAATAAAATAAAATATATAAAATAAAATAATAAAATAATAACAATGGAATAATAGGACAGGACAGGAAACAATAGGACAGGACAGGATAGGATAGATAGGATAGGATAGGGTGGAATGGAAAAAATAACAAAATAAAACAAAACATAAAAGAAAAATGACAAGAGAGGAGGAGAGGAGAGGAAAGAGGAGGGAGGAAGGAATGAGAGAGGGAAGAAGAAAGGATGGAGGAAGAAAGAAGGGAGGGAGGGAGGAGAAAGAAAAGGAAAGAGAAGGGAGGAAGGAGGGAGAAAGGAAGGAAAAGAAAGGGAGAGAGAGAAAGAGGAGAGGAGAGGAGAGAGAGAGAGAGGAGGAGGAGAGGAGAGGAGAGAGAGAAAGAGAAAGAGGGGAGAGAGAGGAGGGAGAGGAGGAGGAGAGAGAGGAGAGGAGGAGAGAGAGAGAGAAAGAGGGGAGGGAGAGAGAGAGGGAGAGAGGAGGAGAGAGAGGAGAGGGAGGAGAGAGAGAGAGGAGGAAGAGAGAGAGAGAGAGGAGGGGAGAGGAGGAGGAGAGAGGAGGAGAGGGAGGAGAGGAGAGAGAGAAAGGGAGAGGAGAGAGGAGGGAGGAGGAGAGGGAGGAGGAGGGAGAGGAGAGAGAGGAGGAGGAGAGAGAGAGAGGAGGAGAGAGAGGGAGAGAGAGGGAGGGAGAGAAAAGAAGGAGAGGAGAGGAAGGAGAGAGAGAGATGGAGGGAGGGGGAGATAGAGAGAGGAAGAGAGAGAGAGAGGGAGGGAAGGAGAGAGAGAAAGGGAGAAGTTAATTGACAATATTGATAAGTTCTGCTGTGGGCATCATGGATGGACCAGCTTTGGCGTTAGACAGGTTATTTAAACTGGGAGATGATGAGTTCTAGTCCCGCCTTAGCCTTGAAAGCTGGCTGAGTGACTTTGGGCCAATCACCAAGAGACAGTGAATTCTAGTCCCACTTTAGGCAAAAAAGGCTGGTTGGGTAGGCCAATCACCAGGAGATGGTGAGTTCTGGTCCCGCCTTGGGCACGAAAGCCAGATGAGTGAGTTTTGGCCAGTCCTTCTCTCTCTGCTCAACCTTGCAGGGTTATTTTTATGGGGAAAATGGGAGGAGGAAAGATCTATCAGGCAAGTGCGCTGACTTATTGATAATAAAATAATAAAAGCAGAATAAAAATATCAAATCAAATCAAGGAAGCCTTTGACCCTTCCTTTACTCGAACATGAAGGATTTTTTTTTTTTTTGCAAGTGGGAGATACTAACCAGGGTTGAGTTATCTATTGGTGTAGCTTCGGTCATGGATTTGAACTCGTCTTCTGGAATTAACTCCATCTCTTCCAGCGCAGAGCCGGAGTAGAGAACAGCATCCTTGACAAAGATACTGATTGCCCGAAGAATGAAGGAGACGAACAAATGCATGTGGATATAGTTACGGGTACAATGCAGACGTCTGGAACAAGACAAGAATACAAAATTTCAGGACTTTGATAATCTTTTGCAAGGGATTCATTCGCAGACTGACACACCCACAGTCACCCCACCCCGGGAGCGGGGACTCGAACGGTGACTTAGATTGGGCAGGAGGAGGACTCAAACAAGAATCTCTCTAGTTGCTTAATGGTAAGACGGGAGGCGTCTGAATTTAATCAGTAAATGGTATAAGAATAAATAAGCCGTTAAAAATTAAGTGTGGGTAAGTCCTTGGCAGAGACACTCAACGGCCATGGGGTTGGCTTTAGCAACCGCAGGGATTCACTTAACAACGGTGGCAAAAAACTGTGGCAAAACTCGCTTAATATCTGTCTCTTTTAGCAAGGGAAATGTTAGGCTCAATTGTGATTGTTAGTCTTTTATGAGGTAGGAGGAGGAATCAGTCCGTGGAAAAAATAAAATAAAATATATAAAATAAAATAATAACAATGGAATAATAGGACAGGACAGGAAACAATAGGATAGGACAGGATAGGATAGATAGGATAGGATAGGGTGGAATGGAAAAAATAACAAAATAAAACAAAACATAAAAGAAAAATGACAAGAGGAGAGGAGAGGAAAGGAAAGAGGAGGAGGAAGGAATGAGAGGAAGAAGAAAGGATGGAGGAAGAAAGAAGGAGGAGGAGAAGAAAAGGAAAGGAAAGAGAAGGGAGGAAGGAGGGAGAAAGGAAGGAAGGAAGGAAAGAGAGAGGGAAGAAGAAAAGATGGAGGAAGAAAGAAGGGAGGAAGGGAGGAGAAAGAAAAGGAAAAGAAAGGGAAGGGAAGGGAAGGAAAAGAAAGAGGAGGGAGGAGGGAGGAAGGAAGGAGAGAGGGAAGAAGAAAGGATGGAGGAAGAAAGAAGGGAGGGAGGGAGGAGAAAGAAAAGGAAAAGAAAGGGAAGGGAAGGGAAGGAAAAGAAAGAGGAGGGAGGAGGGAGGAAGGAAGGAGAGAGGGAATAAGAAAAGATGGAGGAAGAAAGAAGGGAGGGAGGAGAAAGGAAAGGAAAGGAAAGGAAAAGAAAGGAAAAGAAAAGAAAAGAAAAGAAAAGAAAGGAAAGAAAAACCAAACAAAACAGGACAAAATTCGCTTGTTTTATGAGATGGCAGCTTATATAAATTTAGACACATAAAGAAATAAGATAAAGGACATGGTGCATGGATAGATAGAAAGCAAGCAAAAAAAATAAATAAGGATTTTTAATGCTTTTCTTGCTATAATTACCCTTTCATTACACGAAATACAAAATAATGGCTTAAGAGCCCCATAAACCAATGTAAAACAATTTAAGGCGGCTAAAAAGCTGCTTAAAAGCCAATGTTGGCCTGTAGGTGGGTCAAATAAGTCAAGATGGCAGAGAGCTTTTCAAGAAAAGATTGGACATTCGTTCGATTGGGATGGTATAAAATTTCCTTGTCTTGGGCAAGGGGTTGGACTAGATGACCTCGAAGGTTCCTTCCAGTCTTTATGATTCTAGGATTCTAAGATTGTAAAATACAATGCAACGGAAGCCCCACCCCTTTGCTTGGAGATGTGATGGGGTGGACCTCTACAAAAAGGCTGCGGATTGGCATTGCCGTAGCTGCCATTTTGACTTTTTTGACCTTATCTGAAAGGGGATCTATCAGCTATAGCATCAACTTACCGGAAATATGCTAAGATCATAACCGCGATCGTCAGCGATCCCAGCGAGATGGAATAACCGACGGTATAAATCAGATAAAGTCGATGAAAGACTTCCTGCAACACACAGAAGGATCCAGAGATGCGTTGGTCAATCTAAGATGGGTGGACTTCACTTCCCAGAATTCCCCTGCCAGCATTGAATGAAGGCCAGCTGGGTGACTGGGCCAATCACCAGGAGACGGTGAGTTCTAGTCTTGCCTTAGGCTTGAATGTCAGCTGGTTGACTTTGGGCCAATCCCCAGGAGACGGTGAGTTCTAGTCCCGCCTTAGGCATGAAGGCCAGTTGGTTGACTTTGGGCCAATCACCAGGAGATGGTGAGTTCTAGTCCTGCCTTAGGCTTGAATGTCAGCTGGGTGACTTTGGGCCAATCACCAGGAGACGGTGAGTTTTAGTCCCGCCTTAGGTTTGAATGCCAGCTGCGTGACTTTGGGCCAATCACCAGGAGACGGTGAGTTCTAGTCCTGCCTTAGGCATGAAAGCCAGCTGGGTCACTTTGGGCCAATCACCAGGAGACGGTGAGTTCTAGCCCTGCCTTAGGCTTGAATGTCAGCTGGGTGACTTTGGGCCAATCACCAGGAGACGGTGAGTTTTAGTCCCGCCTTAGGCATGAAGGCCAGCTGGTTGACTTTGGGCCAATCACCAGGAGACGGTGAGTTCTAGTCCCACTTTAGGCGTGGAAGCTGGCTGGGTGTCATATTCGACATCTGCAACCTTCCCAGCCGTTTCCCACAAGTCAATGGGGGAAGCAGATTTGCTTAAAGACACCTGGCTGCCTTAACTACTTCTACAAAAAAGGTTGCAAACACAGGTTTAACCACCACCACCTCACTTAGCAATTCACATTGCAGTCCCCACCACGGTCCTAAGTCGAGGACTACCTGTAATTGAATCCATTATGCATAGCTACCACTCCAGCAGACCAAGGACGTCTTACAAAATGTAATCGAGGAACTGTTTTTATTAACTGGAACGTTAAACCCAGGGTGGGTGGGTGGGCTTAATAAACCAATTATGGAAGTTAATGAGCTGCTCTGAAGTCACAATCAACACTTAATCACGGCAAGAGGGGGGGGGACAGCACTGAGTGTTTTGTTTTGTTCACACTTTCATATTTGTGTGAAAGTTTGCCGCTACTTTGGAGCTCCACTGAATCAGGGCCTATTCCGCACCTAGCCGGTTTGGTGTAATGGTCTAGAAACCAGGAGACGGTGAGTTCTAGTCGTCCCTGAGGCTGGGTGACTTTGGGCCAATCACCAGGAGACAGGGAGTTCTAGTCCCGCCTCTGGAATGACAGCTAACTGGGTGACTTTGGGCCAATCACCAGGAGACAGGGAGTTCTAGTCCCGCCTCAGGAATGACAGCTGACTGGGTGACTTTGGGCCAATCACCAGGAGACAGGGAGTTCTAGTCCCGCCTCAGGAATGACAGCTGACTGGGTGACTTTGGCCCAATCACCAGGAGACAGGGAGTTCTAGTCCCGCCTCTGGAATGACAGCTGACTGGGTGACTTTGGTCCAATCACCAGGAGGCAGGGAGTTCTAGTCCCGCCTCTGGAATGACAGCTGACTGGGTGACTTTGAGCCAATCACCAGGAGACAGGGAGTTCTAGTCCCGCCTCTGGAATGACAGCTGACTGGGTGACTTTGGCCCAATCACCAGGAGACAGGGAGTTCTAGTCCTGCCTTTGGAATGACAGCTGACTGGGTGATTTTGGGCCAATCACCAGGAGACAGGGAGTTCTAGTCCCGCCTCTGGAATGACAGCTGACTGGGTGACTTTGGCCCAATCACCAGGAGACAGGGAGTTCAAGTCCTGCCTTTGGAATGACAGCTGACTGGGTGATTTTGGGCCAATCACCAGGAGACAGGGAGTTCTAGTCCCGCCTCTGGAATGACAGCTGACTGGGTGACTTTGGGCCAGTCCTTCTCTCTTAGCCCACCTCATAGGGATGTTGTCGTGCAGAAAATAAGAGGCGGAAGGAGTATCACGTGTGTTTGCTCTCTTGAGTTATTTATGAAAATAATAAAGATGGGATAATCAAATAAAAATAATTAATTAATATAGATTATAAATACATAACAATAACAAGAGTTGGAAGGGACCTTAGAGGTCATCTAGTCCAACCCCCTGCTCAAGCAGGAGACCCTTAGAGAATCATAGAATGACAGGGTTGGAAGGGACCTTGGAGGTCATCTAGTCCAACCCCCTGCTCAAAACAGGAGATCCTCTACTATTTCAGATGAACAGTTGTCCAATCTCTTCCAGAAAACCTCCAATGATGGAGCATCCCACAGCTCCTGGAGGCCAATTTGCAAACGAATAGGTAAAGATTGTGAATAAATAATTTTATGACTAAAGAAACGAAAGATTTCAAGTAAAAAAAAAATGACAAACAGATAAAGATGATAAAGAAGCGATTTATGAATGAATGAAGGCTGTAAGCAAGTAATTCAGGAGTAAATAAATAAAGATTATAAATGATTTATGAGTAAATAAATAAAGACGATGGATGGATGGATGGATGGATGGATGGATGGATGGATGGATGGATGGATGGATGAAATCCAGACCTATCTGTGTCCTCCTTCTTAGCAGGGTCACCACTCACCTTTTCCTTGGTTTCAAGGATGAGAAACTTGGTACACTCGGTGTAATTTGCCCAGGTGAGATTCTGGTTGGGCACCAACGCCCAGCTGCCATTCAAGTCACACTGCCGATGGGCATAACCTGGCAGAAGAACAGAGACAACGATGAAAATTGGTAGGAAATTGCCTTTGGTAATCTCTTGGTAACCTCAAGTTGTGCCTCGGCTGTACCCATACAAAGGGGTCAGGAACAGGTGTTTCAGTGGGTCAGGAGATGTGCCAGGATAGCCAGAGACCTATAAACCACGATTCTCAATTTATGGAAGGTTTGGCTGAGATTGACAAAGGAGGCTTCTGTTTTCCCATTATTAGAGAATAATAGTTTTCCTATTATTCTCTGCAAGATTTAGAATTTCTTGCAGGTTTCCCTTGGAATTATTTCAGCTGTTTTTAAGGATGTTGGCTGGACAGGCGGCTAGGGAATTTTGGGAATTGAAGTCCACACATCTTAAGATGGCTGACACTGAGAAACACTGGCACCACTAAGCCGTCCTGCGGAACAGCTTGCAATATTTTTTTTGCAAAGGATTGAAAGGGGAGACAGCCGGGATCAGCATGAAAATAATTGCTGATTATGAATTAATAATATGAATTGCTCTCGGCAGCTTCTCCATTGTTCACCTGCCAAATGTTGACACCCCCCCCCCTAGATTTTAAATTTATTTTTCCAACACTTTTTGCTGAAGTGGGTATGATTTAGATAAAGAGAGAGAGCGGAGGGAGGGAGGGAAGGAGGGAGAAAGAGAGAGCGAGAGAGAAGAGATGATATATAAATGGATAAATAGAATGATAGATAGATAGCTAAGACGATAGATAGATAGATAGATAGATAGATAGATAGATAGATAGATAGATAGATAGATAGATAGATAGATAGATAGATAGATAGGGATGGATAAGATAGATAACAAATTATAAATGGATAGAGGGGGGGGATAGAGCATAGAGGGATGGATGGATGGATTGATAAGTGGGCAGATGGATGGATGGATAGATATGACTATTTTAGAGAGAATGGATGGACTGATAGAAAGAGATACATAGGAAGAGAGATGGCAAGAAAGAGATAAAATATAGTTAGATAGATAGCAGACAAAGATAAGATAGATGATAGCTATAGATAGATGGTAGAAGGTATATCTGTATAGAATAGATAGATTAGATGGATGACAGGAATCTATCTATCATCTATCTATCTATCTATCTATCTATCTATCTATCTATCTATCTATCTATCTATCTATGTCTATCAAGGGGTAGGATTCAGCCAGTTCGTACCACTTCGGGAGAACCGGTTATTAACTTTCTGAGTAGTTTGGCAAACTGGTTATTGGAAGAAATCATTAGGGCAGAGAACCGGTTGTTAAATTACTTGAATCCCACCACTCACTCACTCACTCACTCACTCACTCACTCACTCACTCACTCACTCACTCACTCACTCACTCACTCACTCACTCTATCTATCTATCTATCTATCTATCTATCTATCTATCTATCTATCTATCTATCTATCTATCTATCTATCCTCTCTCTATCTGCCTATCTCTGTGTCTGCTATCGATCAAAGATATGTATGAATACATATATACATACATACAAACATATATATATATGTCTCCCTTTATTTCTTTATCAGCAAATATATATATATATATATATATAGGTTTTTATAGGTTTTCACGGGTATAGGTATGTAGATCTTGGCATTTTAGGGTCTTTTTCCATGTAAGGTTGAGAGTATCTTGGTGATGTTTCGACGAGGTCTCACTCGTCATCTTCAGGCTGGTGTCTTCGGCTTCGTGCTTGTGCGAGCTTTGCTTTGCCCGTAAGCACCAGCCTGAAGATGACGTGTGAGACCTCGTCGAAACGTCGCCAAGATACTCTCAACCTTACACGGGAAAAGACCCGAATATGCCAAGACCTACATAGAGAGAGAGAGAGAGAGAGAGAGAGAGAGAGAGAGAGAGAGAGAGAGAGAGAGAGAGAGAGAGAGAGAGAGAGAGAGAGAGAGAGAGAGAGAGAGAGAGAGACTCACCCTCGTGGTTGAAGTCGTAGATGTAATCTGGGCAGGGTATGGAGACCACCTTTCCTGGGGCCCCTTCTGGCCAACAGATGAGGGTGTCCCACTCCGGGGCACAAAACCCCTCTGCAAGACACAAACAAGGGAGTTAGGGAGTGGTGGGAGATCAGACACAGAAGAAGGACTTCTTGGGTGGAAAGTCATCTTCTGCAGATGTAGGCAATCCTTGACTTGCAACCACACATTCAGCAACCATTCAAAGTTACAACAGCACTGAAAGAAAAAAGTGACCTCTGACCGTTTTTCACACTTATGACCGTTGCAGCACTCCCCAGAGTCACGTGATCAAAACTGGGACAATTGGCATCTGGCTCGTATTTATGACGGCCGCAATGTCCTGGGTTATGTGATCCCCTTTCGCGACCTTCCTAGCTGGCTTCCGACAATCGTAGTCACTGGTTGACTATGACTATTCGCTTAAAGGCATGCGATTCACTTAATGACTGCAGTAATTCACTTAATGACTGCAGTGATTCACTTAACGACTGTGGCAAAACCAGTTACAAAATCAAGTGAAACTGTACATATACAGAAACATTCAACACAACTGTGTAACTTAACAATACTTCCTTTTTCTTCCTGGTATATATTTCTCTCCTTGACACATTAGAACAGATAACCGTGGCTTCTTTGTCTGCCTTTATCAAAGCTGAAATTATGCCATAAATTCTGGCTTTCCTTCCTCCCTCCCTTCCTCAATTATTCCTTCCTTCCTCAATTATTGCTTCCTTCCTTCCATCCCTTCCTCCTTCCTTCCTCCTTCCTTCCCCTTTCTTTTTCTTCTGTATTTCCTCTCTCCCTCCCTTCCTTCCTTCTATTCTTCCCTCCTCCTTCCCTCCCTCTCCCACCTCCCCTCCTTCTCTCTTTTCTTTCCTTTCTTCTGTTTTTCTTTTTCTCCTCTCTCTCTCTCTTCCTCCCTCCATCCCTTATTTCTTCCTTCCATCCCTTCCTCTTTCCTTTCCTCCCTCCTCTCTCTTCCTGCCTCCTTCCTTCCCCTTCCTTTCTTTTTCTTCTGTATTTCCTTTCCTCTCTTCCTTCTTTCCTTCGTTCCCTCCTTCTCTTCCTCTTGTTTCTTCCTTTCTTCCCTCTTTCTTTCTTTTTCTCCTTTCTCTCTCTCTCTCTCTCTCTCTTTATTTTCTTTCTTTCTTTCTTTTTCTTTTCTTTCTTCCTCCCTCCCTTCCTCAATTATTTCTTCCTTCCATCCCTCCTCTGTCTTCCTGCCTCCTTCCTCCCCCTTCCTTTCTTTTTCTTCTGTATTTCCTTTCCTCTCTTCCTTCTTTCCTTCCTTCTCTTCCTCTTGTTTCCCCCTTTCTTCCCCCTCTCTTTCTTTTTCTCCTGTTTCTCTCTCTCTCTTTCTTTCTTTTCTTTTCTTTCCTCAACATCTGCTCCACATGGGAAGCCCACAAGAACCATCTGCATCTTGGCAAGGAAAGAGATGCTAGCCCAGCTCCCAAGGTGTTTGCGTAGCAGGATAGAATATAAATCACCCCCAGCTCAGGTTGGCACTCTGAATGGGGCAGTGGCAACCGCAGGCGGGCTGGGCCTGGTGTGCCCTTGTGGTAATTCTATTACGGGAAGGACGAGCCCTGCTTGGAAAGGAATGGGAGGCAGAAACCTCAAGAGTACCAGAAAAAGACAGGGGGAGGGAGGGAGGGAGGGAGGAAAAAGAATAATGGGGAAGAGGAGAAGGGAGGGAGGGAGAGGGCAAGAAAGAGAGAGGGAGGGAGAGGAAGAGGAAGGGAGGGAGGGAGAAAAGCAAGAGAAAAGAAAAGGAAGGAAATAAATAAATAAATGAGAAATAAGGAAGAAAAAGGAAGAAGGGAGACAGAAAGAGGAAGGAAGGAAGGAAGGAGGAGGGAGGAAGGAAGGAGGAGGGAGGAAGAAGGAAGGAAGGAAGGAAGGAAGGATGGGGCAGAAAAGCAAGAAAGCAAAAGAGAGAAAGAGGGAGAGAGGAAAAATAAATGGAAGAAATGCTGACAGGGAGGAAGGAAGAGTAAAACATATAAAAGAAAGAATAAAGGAAAATGGAAGGAAGGAATAAAAGGAAAGAGAAAGAAAGGAAGGAAGAAGGAAGGAAGGAAGGAAGGAAGGAAGGAAGGAAGGAAGGAAGAAAGAAAGAAAGAAAGAAAGAAAGAAAGAAGGAAAGAAGGAAAGAAGGAAAGAAAGAAAGAAAGACCAACCCACAGCTTTGGCTACCAATAAGAAACCCACATGAGACAGTTTGGCTTGCCATCCTGAGCTCTGCCACATCCATAAGACCTGGTATGGTTGTCCTTCAGGAGCCTTCTGTAGCCAGAACACAGGGGATTTCCTGCCTCCAACATCAGATCTTCCCCTACGAAGATCCCACCAAACCCAGGCAGGACTTGCCTGACTAAATCAAGGTTTGGCTCCAAAGGTAGGACCAACCAAGGAGCCACCCTGTGTGAGATTTGCAAGTTCTCATGCGTGCAAGGCTGAGATGCTTCTACCAAGCCTACAAGTCCAGAAGTCAACAACATGGAGGGATGGATCTCAGGCAGCAAGAAAGGGCCAACAGACCAATGCGTAAGCCAGCTGCCATCTTATGCCATCCTCCAGGCTGATGTCCATCTGTTGTTCCTCAAAGCAGAAACATCTGGAATCCCTGGCAGGACCAGCATGGCACTGCCCGTCTCTTGCTGCTCCAAAGATCACATCTGGAGAAGGCATCAGAGCTTCTCCTTCCAACCACCAGGCGATGCCAGGCCCAAGGAATGGGAGGACCTCAGCCCCCCACTAAATATGATTCAACCAGAAAGGTCAATAAATTAAATCCAGCTAATACGATTAAGGGAAAGACTCCCTTGTGAAGCCGAGTAGAACTTCACAAACACAACTCTGTCGTTTTCTTGGCCGGAATGACCAACGTGGTTTTGAGATGGCCTCCATCCAGGATGTGAGATTTCGACTCAAAATTTCCAGGTGACACAGACTGGAATTCTCCTTCCAGCACACATCAACCAAAGGCCCCTTTCAAGTCGGCCGAATCTCTCGATTGGAGAACCTTGAGGAGAAGTCAAGGAGAAACCAGGAGGAACTGGGAGAAATTTGGGGTAATAATAATAATAATAATAATAATAATAATAATAATAATAATAATAATAATAATAATAATAATAATAATAATAATAATAATAATAATAAAGGAAAAGAAGGTCCTTTTCACGTTGGAGGTTTTCTGTTAAGTCAAAGAGGGATGGACAATGAAGAAGGGCTCTAAATGAGTGTCTCTCAACCTTGGTCATTTGAAGACTTTTGGACCTCATCTCCCAGAATTCCCAAGCCAACCCTCATCTCGATGACCATCA
Source organism: Ahaetulla prasina (assembly GCF_028640845.1). Lineage (NCBI taxonomy): Eukaryota > Metazoa > Chordata > Lepidosauria > Squamata > Colubridae > Ahaetulla > Ahaetulla prasina. Next base: position 147,539,103 of record NC_080542.1, on the reverse strand, counting down.
TTCCAGCCCATCTGGAGAGAAGCTGCTTTGCATCTCTGGGGGATTCTGGCAGTTGAGGTCCATACATCTTAAAGATGCCAAGTTTGGGAAACATTGTTCTAGATATTCCTTCAGCTTAGAACTATGTGTTGGACCTAGAATGTCCATCATTCCTGCATGTCTGGAGAGATGCTGGATCTTCATCTCAGCAATGCTTGGCTGGGGGATTTTGGGAGTTGAGGCCACACATCTTCAAGTGGCTTAGGTTGAAAAAACTGTTCTAGATATTCCTTCTATGGCTTGGTGCCATGTGTAGGATCTACAACATCCATAATTCAATATCAGCTGGAGCGAAGTTTGATTATCTCAGCATGCTTGGCTGGGGGATTCTGGATGTTGAAGTCCCCACTCATTAAAGTGGTCAAGATTGAGAGCCACTGTTCTAGATATTCCTTCTACAGCTTGGAACCATTGTTAGACCTAGAATGTCTACCATTCCACCCCATCTGGAGAGAAGTTGCCCCTGCATCTCAGCATGGCTGGCTGGGAATTGTGGGAGTTGAAGTCCCCACGTCTTAAAAGTATCCAAGAATGAGAAACACTGTTCTAGATATTCCTTCTACGGAATGGGTTGTACCTAGAACGTCAACCATTCCAGACTTTCTGGAACAAGGCTGGTCTTGCATCTTCTTTGCAGTCAGGAAAACAGGAACCAGCTCAAGAGATGCCGGGCCTTGGAGACAGGAAAATTCTTTCAGCCACGTCAAAGCGTTAATTGTGTGTGTGTGTGTTTTGGACACTCTCCACACCATGAGGTCTTGCAAATACAGACCTGTGTGTTTCGATTGAAGCGATCCGATTTTGACAGGGCAGTTTGGTCCAGCAAATAAAAGCATTATTTATTAGGTGGGTGAAGAAGGAGGAGGAAAAAGGGAGAAAGAGGCATCTGGAATTCAACAGGGAGATCAACGTTGCAACCATCAGTTGGCGCCTTGGAGAGAAGAACCTGATATGCACAAAAATGGGAACACATTTCCCCGCGATGGTGGGGTGAAGCGATGGGGCTGGCAGAGATCCTAAAAACTGATTGCGCTAATTATTTATTATTATAAATTATTTAAAATAATTTATCCAGTTTTGTTTCCATTTTTTGGAAACCACTCCTGGATTTTGTACTTAAACCTAAAATAAAAAATAAAAAGGGGGAGTCTAATTTTAGGTGTTGTGGACGAGAGAGTGATGTCATTGTTATAGGAAGGGCTGCAAATGTTTAGAAACAGAAATGGTATTCTCAGAGCGGGGTGCAGATATTTCATGACCCAATTAGGGAACACCGTCAGTGCTAGAAGGGAGGGAGGTTCTAGGGTTCTAGCATTGATGATGTTACCTAGTTGGGTCATGAAACGTCTGCAAGAAAACCACTGAGCTCAGAGAGCACCAAGGAGCCCACAGTCCTTCCTCCTCCTCCTCCTCCTCCTCCTCCTCCTCCTCCTCCTCCTCCTCCTCCTCCTCCTCCTCCTCCTCCTCCTCCTCCTCCTCCTCCTCCTCCTCCTCCTCTCCCCTTCTGGTACTGATGAGGTTCCCTAGCTGGGTCCTGAAACGCCTGCAAGAAAACCACCCAGCTCAGAGTACACCAAGGAGCCCACAGTCCGTCCTTCCTTCTCCTCCTCCTCTTCCTCCTCCTCCTCCTCCTCCCCCCTTCTAGCACTGAGGAGGTTCCCTAGCTGGGTCCTGAAACGTCTGCCAGAAAACCACCCAGCTCAGAGGACACCAAGGAGCACACAGAGGACACCAAGGAGCACACAGTTCCTCCTCCTCCTCCTCCTCCTCCTCTCCCCTTCTAGCACTGATGAGGTTCCCTAGCTGGGTCCTGAAACGCCTGCAAGAAAACCACCCAGCTCAGAGAGTACCAAGGAGCCCACAGTCCGTCCTTCCTCCTCCTCCTCCTCCACCTCCTCCTCCTCCTCCTCCTCCTCCTCCTCCTCCTCCTCCTCCTCCTCCTCCTCCTCCTCCTCCTCCTCCTCCTCCTCCTCCTCTCCCCTTCTAGCACTGATGAGGTTCCCTAGCTGGGTCCTGAAACGCCTGCAAGAAAACCACCCAGCTCAGAGAGCACAAAGGGCCCACCCACTCTGTGTGTCAATCCTGAGCCACAAATATTCTCTCTCTGTTTTTGTTTTCAGAAATAGAAATGGCTGCAGAGGGAAGGCAGGGAGAATGTACAAAAGGGAATAAATTTGAGGCTGAATGTTTCCCGTTCTCAGTGCACTCATTAACACTGGCTTAATGCATCGTTTTGCAAAACTGCCCCAAAGTATTCACCCCATTGCTTGTTTTGCCTTCAGAATTCTTATGCAAACATTATTCTTTTCTTTTTAAACAAAAAACAAAAAAAACAACCCTGCCATAAACATGCCGAAATGGACTGGAACAAATTTAAGCGCAGGAATTGAGAAGAACACAACCGGTTCCAGATGGGAGATGCTGAGTGCGACCGATTAAAAGGCATTCTGAAGCAATTACGCATTTTCTCTTCGTGGATTCGGGGCGGGAAGGAAAAGTGGGAAGAGACAGGATGCTTTTCCAGATGGGAATCGGCTCTCCCGGGACCTAAGAGGTCATCTAATCCAACCCCCTGCATGCTGCAGGATTCGTGACCCCAGAATGAAGCGGCTGGTTGCTGTTATTGGTAGTTTTCAACCTACGACCTCACGCTCAGCGGCCATTCAAAGTCACGACGGACCTACTTGTGGGTACAAATAGTCCTCGACTTACAAAAGTTCATTCAATGACTCTTCGAAGTTACAAAGGCATTGAAAAAAGTGACTTATGACAATTTTTTTTGAACTTACAGTCAAAATTCGGATGCTTGGCAACTAACTCGTATTTATGACAGTCACAGTGTCCCAGGGTCCCCTTTTGTGATCTTCTGATGAGCAAAGCTAAAGGGGAAGCTTAATGAGCCTGTTAATCACTTAACAACCGCAGTGATTCACTTAACAACCGTGGGAAGAAAAGTCGTAAAACGGGGCAAAATTGACTTAACAACTCTCTCACTTAGTAACAAGAATATTTTGGGTTGAACTGCGGTCGTATGTCGAGGATTACCTGTATCTATGACCCAGATTCGAAATCACGACTGTCATTTAGGGTGTCCTGTAAAACGATTGCCTTTTACAACGGTTTTGCCCAAATCCCACATTTATTTCTGATTTTCAGCAAACCCAGCCTGGAGCAAACCATGGATTCCCTTAATGACCACTGGGTTTACTTAATGACCATCGCAAAAAAGGTTCTAAAACCTGGTCGGTCACATGACTGACCCACTCTATGAGTTATGACCGTGATGGGCAGGCTCCATTATGGTCGTAACTTGAGGATGACCTGTACTTTCCCTGATGAAAGGCAAGATGGAGTCCTTGTGTGAGAACGGTCACTAAATGGACGGTCGTAAGTCGAGGACTACCTGAATCTCGAATTTCAAGGGTAGTCCTCGACTTACAACCATTTTTTTTAGCGACCATCATAACAGCACTGAAAAAGTGACTTGTGACCAGTCCTCACATTTATGAGGGTCGCAGCATCCTCTCCGTCATAAGATCAAAATTTCGGCACTTGGCAGCCATAGTTACAACGGTTGCAGTATGCTGGGGTCACACGGTTATTTGTGACCTTCTGGTAAGTTGGATTCACTTAACGGCCGTACGATTTCCTTAATAACCATGGCCAAAAGGCCGTAAAATCAGGTGGGGCTCGCTTAACAACAGGAAGGTCTTAAAACTGGGTGCAACTCGCTGAACAACGGCCTTGCTTAGCAACAGAAATTCCGCTCCCTACTGCGGTCGTAAGTCGAGGACTCCCTGGATTAGAGAAAATTTAGGTCTCTTTGATGTCTCCCCCTTAAAATCCATTTCCTCCCGGGTTTTTTTTTAAAGACACTGCTAGCATCCATACAATAAACGCACGAAATTCTCCAGGCTTTTAATTACCGTTAAAACTGCATTTCTGTCCAATTTTTTTTTTCTTTTCGCGCTGCCAAAAGGCAGGAAATAAACGTAACGGATTCGTACTTTGCCCAGGCTTTAAAAGTGTGCATTTCTTTTTTTTTTTTTCCTGGATCCTGATCTGCTTTTTATATAAAAGGAAATCGTTATATAAAACAGTACAGATAGTCCTCGATTTATAACATTTCATTTAGTGACCGTTCAACGTTACAACAGTACTGGAAAAGGACAGCTTTTCATACTTACAACCTCTCAGCCTCCCCATGGTCAGGGGATCTAAATTTGGATGCTTGGCAACTGACTCACACTTACGACGGCTGGTGGCTGTATGATCCCCTTTTGCGACCTTCTCACAAGCAAAATCAAGGGGGAAGCAAGATTCACTTAACGAATGTCTCGTTTAGCAACAGAAATATTGGGTTCAATTGTGGCCATAACTCGAGGGCCACCTGTACCAAATCAGGGCGTCACAGAATCTGCATATGGAAAGGCAGGGATTGAAATGGAAGCATTCAACCCTTGCAGTGAGCCAGGTAAATACTTGGATGGGGCACCACCAGGAGATCCCAGGAGGTCAGTCTCTACTGGGAAATCCAAAGAGGCCGCCTAGAGAATTGACGATGGATTTGGATCCGGTTGAAGAAGAAGGGAGAAAAAAAAGAGCTTTGAATGAATATCTGAAGGACAGTGAAGAAAACGCCCCTAAGCTAGTATACCAGGAAATTTTACTGTTTGACTTTGGACCAAACACCAGGCGACCGTGAGTTCTAGTCTCATCTCAACCATGAAAAATAGGCTGGCTGATTTTGGGCCAATCTCCAGGAGACTGTGAGTTCTAGTCCTATCTTAGGCCTTAAAAAAAACCAATTGAGTGACTTTGGACCAGTCTGTCTGAGTCCAACCCACCTCGCAGGGTTGTTGTTGTGGGGAAAACAGGAGATGAAAGGCTTATGATACATATTCGCCACCTTGTAGTTATTTATAAAAGTAATAGAGGCAGATAAAAGAATAATAATGTCCAGAGTGGCTCAGACTGCTAAGACTGCTAAGACAGTCTGTTATTAACAGCAGCAGCTTGCAATTACTGCAGGTTCTAGTCCCACCAGGCCCAAGGTTGACTCAGCCTTCCATCCTTTATAAGGTAGGTAAAATGAGGAGCCAGATTGTTGGGGGCAATAAGTTGACTTTGTATATAATATACAAATGGATGAAGACTATTGCTTGACACTGTGTAAGCCGCCCTGAGTCTTCGGAGAAGGGCGGGATATAAATGCAAATTTAAAAAAAATGGCTATAGCAGTACATTTATGACTAATATAACCAATATAATCATTGCAGTCTGCATACCAATGACGATGCCACCCTTCAGACACCCCGTAAATGAACTGCAATAGTCAACACCAGGGACCCCACAATCTTCCACATAGCTCCTCCTCCTTCCTTCTTTCCTCAAATCGCACTTCCTTTAGCACTGATGATGTTACCTAGTTGGGTCACGAAACGTCTGCAAAAAAAGCCACCAAGCTCAGAGGGCACCAAGGACCCCACAGTCCTCCTCCTCCTCCTCCGTAATTCAGCATTTTCCAACTTCGGCAATATTTTGGTCTGCAGACTTCAGCTCCCAGAATTCCACCGCCAGCATAGAATTCTGGGAAACTGAAATCCACTCTCCTTCATTTGGCCAAGTTTGGGCAACACTGCTATAAAAAAATCTATTCTGGCTACCCAAGAATCCCTAACTTAGGATCACAGGGGTTGGAAGGGACCTTGGAGGTCATCCAGTCCAACCCTCTGCTCAAGCATGAGACCCTCACCCAAATGGGCTTATTTGGCTGCAGAAAATGGCACAGATCCCTAAAGCTCCTTTTGCTTGAATTAGGACCAGTTGTAGGGTCACTTAAAAAAAAGAAAACAGCTTCCCACTTCCCTTTGAAACCACTTCTGTCGCATTCTTTGTGCAGTGCCTTTATTTCCTCCTAATTAATTCTGACTTCATTCCCAGCATCTCATTAGCTCAGGCTAATTAATCCCAGACCAAGCAGGCGTGACTGGGCCAGATCCTCCGCCAGATTTGCTCAGAAGAAGAAAAAAAACCTTTCCTTGGGCGAAAACTTTCTCTAACTTTACTCCTGCTAGAATCAAAACACAGAGAAGACCAGCAACCAATCGGAAGCCTCGGTCCTTCCCTGACGGCCCAATCGGAATGTGGGGAGCATCTCCTGGGAAGATGCATCTCCTGGGGAGATTTCAAGGAAGCCCCGCCCATGAGTTTTGATTGGATAAAAAAATAAATAAATCTCCTTTTTCTTTGACAGGGAATTCTCGACTTACGACCACGATGGAGAGCAGAATAAGTGAGTTGGTTGTTAAGTGAGTTGTGACTGATTCCATGATCCTTTCTACCACGGTTATTAAGTAAATCATTGGAGGTGCTAATGAATCATGCTGGGAAGGTAATAATAATAATAATAATAATAATAATAATAATAATAATAATAATAATAATAATAATAATAATAATAATAATAATAATAACAGAGTTGGAAGGGACCTTGGAGGTCTTCTAGTCCAACCCCCTGCCTAGGCAGGAAAACCTACACCATTTCAGACAAATGGCTATCCAACATTTTCTTAAAAGTTTCCAGTGTTGGAGCATTTACAACTTCTGCAGGCAAGTTGTTCCACTGATTATCACAGGTGATAAATGAAGGTCACATGACCTGGTTGGCTCACTGCAATTCACTTAAATCCATGCCCATTGCCAAGCACCCAAATTTTGATCACGTGACCGTGGGAATGATGTAGTCATAAGTGTGAGGACAGGTCATTATAATTTTGAACGGTCGCTAAACATACAGCTGTATGTCAAGGACTACATGCACACAGGTAATCCTTGATGTAGAACCACAACTGAGCCAAAATATCAGTTGCTAAGTGAGAAAGTTGTTAAGTGAGTTTTGCCCCGTTTTACGACCATTCTTGCCACGGTTGTTAAGTGAAACACAACAGTTGTTAACTGAATCTGGCTTCCCTCTTGAGTTTGCGCGCCTGAAGTTCGCGAAAGGGGATCACATGACCCCAGGACATTGTGACCGTCATAAATATGAACCAGTTGCCTGTATATACAGGCATTCCTTGCCTTACAACAGTTCATTTAATGACCATTCAAACTTACAACGGCACTGAAAAAGTGACGTATGACCATTTTTCACACAACCATTTTATAAATGTATATGTCTGTCTGTCTATCTATCTATCTACCTACCTACCTACCTACCTACCTACCTACCTACCTACCTATTGGTCGTAAGTGTGAAAAACATTTCCAGTGCCTTTGTATGTATAGATATATAGATATAAATTGGACTGGTTCTGTTTCCCTATCCACCACACGTTTTCAGCTGTTCCTCAGCATCTGCAAGGAGCAGGAAGCAGACGATAAGACCAAAATGTCCCTAGAGGTCAAAAAAGTCAAGATGGTGTCCTCAATTGTGCAGCCCAAGATTGTCTCCTTTTCATTTGAATCGCACCTGTGATATTTATTTAAAAGGGGTTGGGCTTTACTTGCATCGACACCATCATCACTTTTTTTATAAAAAGTCTGCCGCCACCGACTTTCCCAGCGAGACATTTTTCTGCAAAGTTTGCAGGACGGAACAATCTAAATAAACCACGATTGCCAGAGGCTGATAGCAAACGTTTAGCCATCATAAAAGTAGGCATTCTAATATCTGTTTTAAATTTTAAATTTCATTTTCTTTCTTCTGGGAAGAGGATATCTGTGGGTCAAACAAGAATTTTGAGTCAGTTCAATTTGTTGACAAATGGGCCATTTACTTCACATTCTTTTATTCTGGAATAAAGTTTTGTTTTTCCGGTGTGGATGCCTTCCCATGATTTTGGGGATGGTGGGAGGGGGTCTTTGCTCCAAAATGCAACAGAGCAATCTTGCTGAATGTCAGCCAACTTGCAGGTCATTTTTAAATCATTATTATATTCTGTATCTATAAATTGTATTGTATTATGTTGGGTTGGGTTATACTGCAATGTATTATATTGTACTGTATTATATTATGCTGTGTTGCACTGCATTGCATAGTGTTGTGCTGGACTGGACTGTATTGTACTGTACTGTCTTGTGTTGTACTGCTGCATTGTGTTGTGTTGCAGTGTCCTATCCTATCATCTTATATTGTGTTGCATTATTATATTGTACTGTACTGTATTGAATTGTGTTATTATATTATCTTGTGCTGGGTTGTTTATGTCTTATATTATTGTAAGAAAATAGATATACTGAAATACTAGAAATAGTAGAATTAGTAGAAACTTGCTAATTGTTTCCGGCAACATATATGTATATGATGTCTTTGTATACCTGCATGCTGTAAATATTTGTTTCCTGTGATATATATATATATATATCACATATATCACATATATATATATATATATATATATATATAATCCAATCAGAGCACAGCCAAGCTCCCACCCAATCAGTTCAAACCCCCACTAGCAGTTAAAAGGAAGAAACAGCTGCGATCACACATTGCTCCCAGAAGCACGAAGCTGAAGCCTGAAGATGACGAATGAGACTTCGTCGAAACGTCGCCAAGACACTTCCAATTTTACACGGAGAAACCCAACAACCAAAGACCTATATATATATCACATATATATATATATATATATATATATATATATATATATATATATATATATATATATATATATATATATATATATATATATATATCACATATATATATATATATATATATATATATATATATATATATATATATATATGTATATATATATCACATATATCATATATATGATATGATATGAGCACAACCAAGCCCCCACCAACACAGGACACACCCCCAGCCAACCAGACCACAGAAAAAACCCCATCCAATCAGAACACAGCCAAGCTCCCACCCAATCAGTTCAAACCCCCACTAGCAGTTAAAAGGAAGAAACAGCTGCGATCACACATTGCTCCCAGAAGCACGAAGCTGAAGCCTGAAGATGACGAATGAGACTTCGTCGAAACGTCGCCAAGACACTTCCAATTTTACACGGAGAAACCCGAACAACCAAGACCTATATACAAACACACGTGAAAACCTCAGAGAACATATATATATATATATATATATATATATATATATATATATATATATATATATATATATATATATATATATATATATATATATATATATCATATATGATATATCATATATCATATATGTATATATATATATATATATATATATATATATATCACATATATCATATATATGATATGATATGAGCACAACCAAGCCCCCACCAACACAGGACACACCCCCAGCCAATCAGAGCACAGAAAAAACCCCATCCAATCAGAGCACAGCCAAGCTCCCACCCAATCAGTTCAAACCCCCACTAGCAGTTAAAAGGAAGAAACAGCTGCGATCACACATTGCTCCCAGAAGCACGAAGCTGAAGCCTGAAGATGACGAATGAGACTTCGTCGAAACGTCGCCAAGACACTTCCAATTTTACACGGGAGAAAACCAGAACAACCAAAGAGCTATATATATATATATAAATATATATATATATATATATATATATATATATCACATATATCACATATATATATATATATATATATATATATATTCCTGACATATATATTATGCCCTTTGTAGTTATAACTCAGACATGCCATTGACTAACTTCCTGGACTGTTATTGGGAGTCTGTTAGAATAGAATAGAATAGAATAGAATAGAATAGAATAGAATAGAATAGAATAGAATAGAATAGAATAGAATTCTTTATTGGCCAAGTGTGATTGGACACACAAGGAATTTGTCTTGCTGCATAGGCTCTCAGTGTACATAAAAGAAAAGATACCTTCATCAAGGTACAACATTTACAACACAAATGACGGTCATAGGTTGCAATTTAACCCTTAGTGATAGCAACAAAAAGTTACAATCATACAGTCATAAGTGGAAAGAGATTGGTGATGGGAACGATGAGAAGCTTAATAGTAGTGCGGATTCAGTAAATAGTTTGACAGTGTTGAGGGAATTATTTGTTTAGCAGAGTGATGGCCTTCGGGAAAAAACTGTTCTTGTGTCTAGTTGTTCTGGTGTGCAGTGCTCTATAGCGTCGTTTTGAGGGTAGGAGTTGAAACAGTTTATGTCCAGGATGCAAGGGGTCTGTAAATATTTTCACGGCCCTCTTCTTGATTCGTGCAGTATACAGGTCCTCAATGGAAGGCAGGTCGGTAGCAATTATTTTTTCTGCAGTTCTAATTATCCTCTGAAGTCTGTGTTGGTCTTGTTGGGTTGACAGTTGTGAAGTATCTGGCATTTGTCAAACTGTATGTCCCACCTTTTGATCAGAGCCTTATCTCTCCCCATCCTGCCTAAGAATGGATCTCATCTTTGATCTTTTGAGTTCCCTCCACTCCAGGGGGCCAAATAGCCAAGTGTGAACACAAAGAAGATGATCAGGAAGAGATAACACAGATGATGCTCATTAAGAGGCTCTACCTTGTTTCAGGAGATATACAAACCAAATTCCAGGGATACACAAATCAAAGATGCCAGAATTGGAGGTTTATGACATTCCTAAAGAATATAAAAGGGATTCGGATTCCCTCTCTTGTTTGTAGTTCTTCCCTGCATGGATCTTGTATGTGTTCGGAACAGCTAACCTTTTAAGCTTGATTAAGATTAAATGCTATTTTACTCAAGCCTCTGTTTAAGTTTCTTGTTTGGCATTTATGAGCTTAAACATATTATTATTGGATCTTACATTTGTATATTATATTATGCTATATTATACCATGCTATGCTATGCTATGGTATACTATATTACATTATTATACTATATTACTCTGCATTGTATTGTATTGTATTAGAACAGAATATAATTTTTTATTGGCCAAGTGTGATTGGACACATAAGGAATTTGTGTTGGTGCATATGCTCTCAGTGTACATAAAAGAAAAAAAATACCTTCATCAAAGGTACAACATTTACAACACAAATGATGGTCACAGGGTACGATTTAACCCTTAATGATAGCAACAAAAAGTTACAGTCATACAGTCATAAGTGGAAAGAGATTGGTGATGGGAACTATGAGAAGTTGAATAGTAGTGCAGACTTAATAAATAGTTTGATATTGTTGAGGGAATTAATTGTTTAGCAGAATGATGGCCTTCGGGAAAAAACTGTTCTTGTGTCTAGTTGTTCTGGTGTGCAGTGCTCTATAGCGTCGTTTTGAGGGTAGGAGTTGAAACAGTTTATGCCCTGGATGTGAGGGATCTGTAAATATTTTCACGGCCCTCGTCTTGAGTCATGCAGTATACAGGTCCTCAATGGAATACCATGCTATACTATGCTATGCTATATTATATTACATTATTATACTATATTATATTACTCTGCATTGCATTGTATTGTATTGCAGTGCAGTGCCTTGCATTATATATAGCTGGGGGGAAAAACCTTGCATATGAAGCTTGCAGGCCAATACACTGATTTAAGGAGACATTTCCAGGGTCTTTCTTCAGATAGAGGGGGATTCAGAGCGTGGGAAAATCAGCCAAAGAGCAAAATTTCACGTGGTTTGAACCAACCATGTTTGTTTTTTCAGGAATGTTTCCCTAGCAAGGGAGAAACCCCCGAACTTCCAAGAGGCGTTAAAGGGGGAAATTCTTGCTTAAAATATGTCCTATTGTTCGAAGCAAGAACAGCTGCAGAATGCAGCCGGACTGAGGGTGTCTCGCACACGCATCCCCCCTTCCCCTCCCCTCACACGCTCCGCACACTCACTAATCCAGCTCTGCCTCTCGCTCTTTGTCGACTCAACTCATCTGGCACCAATTAAGAAGCTCCCAAAATAGAAAAGAAAATAAAACTTCTAGCAGCCTCTTGGCTGGGAGATGGAGGAGGGGGTGGCGGGGCCGAGATGGAGGAACACTTGGTTAACACGGCATCACACCCCCGTGCGGAACCCCCAACTGATGGGGTGGATAAGATTCCTCCGGCCGCTGCCTCGTTACAGGTAGTCCTCGACTAACGGAAGTTCGTTTAGTGGCCGTTCGAAGCTACAACGCCACTGAACAAAGAGACTTTTAATGACCTTTGTTTTTCCGCTGCAGGATCCCTGCGGTCACGTGATCAAAATTCAAAGGCTAGGCAACTGACTCGTATTTATGGCGGTGTTCCCATGTCCTGGGGTGTGTGTGTGTGTGTGTGTGTATGATGTTGGCAGCCTTCTGAGGAGCAAAGCCAGGTTCGCTTAACGACCGTGTGACTGACTGGGCAACTGCAGTGATTCGCTTAACAACAAACTTTGTAAAACGGGACGCAGCTCACTTAAGAACTGGCTTTTTTGCCAAAGTTGTTAAGTGAATCACTGCAGTTGATAAGTTAATAACCTGGTTGTGAAGTGAATCCAGCTTCCCCCCCATGGATTTTGCTCATCAGAAGGTCACAAAAGGGGATCGTGTAACCTCCCCAAAGCACTGCAACACCGTCATAAATACGAGTCAGTTGTCCAGCATCTGGATTTTAATTACATAACCATGAAGATGCCAAAACGGCCGTAAGTGTGAAAAACAGGGGCATCACTTTTATCCATGCTGTTGTAACCTCGAATGGTCACTAAACGGAGGTTGTAAGTCAAGGACTGCCTGTATTCTGCTAAGTGACAGGAAGGGATGTATGGAAATGAGAGGACAGAAGACTGAAAAACTGACTGGTCCATTCAGAGGCCAAAGAATGAAGGAGACGGTGGATTATTTGAGAAGTCATTGCCTTGAAGATGCCAGTCTCAGGGGAACACACATTTTGCATGCAAGAAGGAAGGAAGGAAGGAAGGAAGGAAGGGAAAGAGGGAGGGAGGGAGGGAGGGAGGGAGGGAGGGAAGGGACGGAGGGAAGGGAGGGAGGGGAGGAAGGAGAGAGAGAGAAGGAGAAGAGAAGAAGGAAGGAAGGAAGAGGGAGAAAGGAAGGAAACAAAAAAGAAAGAAACAAAGAAAAGAAAAAGGAAGGAGAAAAAGAAAGAAAGAAAGAGAGAGAGAGAAACAAAGGAGGAAGGAAGAAGGGAGGAAGGAAAGAAGGGAGGAAGAAAGAAGAGAAGAATGAAGGAAGAGGGTGAAAGGAAGGAAACAAAAAAGAAAGAAACAAAGAAAAGACAAAAAATGGAAGGACAAAAAGAAAGAGAGAGAGAGAGAAACAAAGGAGGAAGGGAGAAAGGAAGGGAGAAGGGAGAAAGAAAAGAAGGGAGAAAGGAAAGAAGGAAAGAGGGAGGAAGGGAAGAATGAAGGGAGAAGGGGGAAGGAAGGAAGAGGAAGGAAGGAAGAAGAGAAAAAGAAGGAAGAGGGAGAAAGGAAGGAAATGAAAAAGAAAGAAATAAAGAAAAGAAAAAAGAGAGGAGAAAAAGAAAGAAAGAGAAACAAAGGAGGAAGGAAGGAAGGAAGAAGGGAGAAAGGAAAGAAGGGAAGAAGGAAGAAGAGAAGAAAGAGGGAGAAAGGAAGAAAATGAAAAAGGAAAATAAAGAAAAAAAGGGAAGAGAAGAAGAGAGAGAAAAACAAAGGAGGAAGGAAGGAAGAAGGAAGAAAGGAAAGGGGAGAAAGGAAAGAAGGGAGGAAGGAAAAAAGGGAGGAAGGAAGGAAGAAAAGAAGAAGGAAGGAAGAGAGAGAGAAAGAAAGAAAACGAAAGAGAAAGAAATAAAGAAAAAAAAGGAAGCAGAAAAAGAGAGAGAGAGAGAGAAACAAAGGAGGAAGGAAGAAAGGAAGGAAGGAAGGAAAATATTGCACTGATTATGTTACCAACCTGGGTCGTGAAACCACCCATCTCAGAGACCACCAAAAACCCCACAGTTGTTGTTGTCATCGTCCTCCTCCTCCTCCTCTCCTCAAACCCCCTCCCATTCTAACACTGATGATGTTCCCTGGTGGGGTCATGAAACCCGCAGCCCTTCCTTCCTTCCTTCCTTCCTTCCTCCTTTTTATCATCCGGTATTTTCCAACTGATGGCCATTTTTGGGGTCTGCAGACTTCAACTCCCATAGTTCCACAGCCAGTATAGCCATGGCTGAGAATTCTGGGAGTTGAAGTCCACTCGCCTTCAATTGGCCAAGGTTGGACAACTCTACTTATTAAACTATTCTGGCTAATCATCCAAAATCACAGATTCATTCATATTTTTTTTATGAAGAAAAAACAACAACCCAAGGCTTTGAGAGTTGCACCTGAGAGATGCATTGCTCACCTGGCACGTGGGGTCCCTTCGCTTGCACGTGTCTTTCACACTTGGCCTTGGCTTTCAACAGCAGCATGATCTGCTCCTCCTTCGTTACGACGTCATCAGGATCCACCTGTGGTTGGGGGAGGGGAAGCAGTGCATGAGATCCCAGCTGCAGTGCGATTTCTGGCTGCAAGTGCTTTATAAAGTGGTTGGGAGCCTTTTCTTAGTGTGTGTTTGTGTGTAGAAAATATGCTATTCCTTCCTTCCTTCCTTCCTTTCTTCCTTCCTTCCTTCCTTCCTTCCTTCCTTCCTTCCTTCCTTCCCTCCTTTTCCTTCTCTCCCTCCCTCCCTCCTTCTTTCCATTATATTCCTTCCTTCCTTCCTTCCTTCCTCCTTCCTTCCTTCCTCCTTCCTTCTTTCCATTATATTCCTTCCTTCCTTCCTTCCTTCCTCCTTCCTTCTTTCCATTATATTCCTTCCTTCCTTCCTTCCTTCCTCCCTCCTCTTTCCTTCCTTCCTTCCTTCCTTCCATTATAGTCCTTTTCCTTCCTTCTCCTTCCTTCTTTCCATTATATTCCTTCCTTCCTTCCTCTTTCCTTCCTTCCTTCCTTCCTTCCTTCCTTAATCCTTCCTTCTTTGCATTCTTTCCATTATATTCCTTTCTTTTTCCTTTCTTATTTCTTTCCTTCCTCTTCCTCTTTCCTTCCTTCCATTATAGTCCTTTTCCCTTCCTTCCTTCCTTCACCTTCTTTCCTTCCATTATCCCTCCTTCCTTCCTTTGCCTTCCTTCCATTATATTCCTTTCTTTTTTCCTTCCTTCCTCCCTACCACCCTCTCTCTCTTTCTCCCTCCCTCGCTCCCTCTTTCTTTCTTTCTTTTCTTTTCTTTCTTTCTTTTCTCTTTCTTTCTTTCTTTCCTTCCTTCCTTCCTTCCTCCCTCCCTCCCTCCCTCTCCCTCCCTCCCTCTCTCTCTCTCCCTCCCTCCCTGGCTGTCTAAAAACAGAATAAATTGGATAAAAACTTTAAAAACAAAACAAAAACAAAGAGGTTCAATAAAACCCTTTTAACAAGCCTATCTCCACTTGAAACTTTGCTCCTAGTGACCTGCTATAGCTCTGAATTGCTTGAATTAAAATCACTATTCATTGCCTCTTAATGTTTTGCCAAAGTATTTTCCATAACTTTTATCTGAAAAGTATTTGATGTCTACCCAGGGCAATTTTAAAGAGTCTGAAGAGGTGCTGGAAGATAATGGTTTTCACTATAGTGGTGATTAATTAGACATTAATAATGTTGCTTTCCGGAATGTTAGCGGGAACCTTTATATCAATTAAAATAATTTAAGCTTCCAACTAATTGCCTTCGCACAGAATTATCAATTCTTTACACTGCATGCAAAACTGTTAACAGACGTGCCTATTTAATGAAGTTTCTGTCTACCTAACACACATCTTACCAATTTTCTTCTCACTCTGTCTCCCTCTCTGCTTCATCCATCCGTCCATCTCTCCCTCTCTCTCTTCCCATGCATCTGCCTTCCTGTCTGTCCATCATCTCCTTCATCGTCTCTCCATCTCTCTCTCTCTCCACCCACCCACCCTTCCTTATTTTTTCTCCCTCTCTCCATTCCTCCCACTCTCCCTTCCCTCCCCCCTTCATTCATCCATATTTCTTTCTTCCCTTCTGCCTCTATTCCTGTCTGTCATCCATCTCTCTCCCTCTTTAATTTATCTCTGCAGCCCTTATCAATATCTATCCATCCATTGTTAATCTACTGTATCTCTTCATTCATCATCCATCCATCCATCACATCTTTTTCTTTCTCAGTCTCTCTGGCACACACACACACACACACAACACACACACAAACACAAACACACATATACATCTATCTGTCTAGTTTTCCATAGAAAAATCACCCAGATGGCTTTAAATCCAGATTATAAAACTCCAGCCACAGCCATAAATAAATTGTTAAAGGGGAACAGCAAAAATAGACGAACAATGGAAAAAATAAAAGATACTCCCTAAAGTTTAAGTCAAATTATCCGTTACATGAACAAGCTGTCCTGTTTCCTGCTAGGAAGCCCCACGGCTGAGTGTGCTATAATGAGGTTTTTTTCAATGAGTAGATGAAAAGGCAATCTGTTTTTGAGGAAAAGAGGCCAAGAGTTATCCATCTAATGTTAGTTTTCTTCTGCTTTATAAAGACTCCAGAGCTATTATTCATATATTTTATATATATGTTTTCGGAGGTTTTCGCGGGTGTTTGTATGTAGGTCTTTGGTTATTCGGGTTATTCACTTCTTTTCTTGGAAGTGTCTTGGCGACGTTTCAATGAAGTCTCATTCGTCATCTTCAGGCTTCAGCTTCGTGCTTCTGGGAGCAATGTGTGATTGCAGCTATTTCTTCCTCTTTAACTGCTAGTGGGGGTTTGAACTGATTGGGTGGGAGCTTGGCTGTGCTCTGATTGGATGGGAGTTTTTTTGTGCTCTGATTGGCTGGGGGTGTGTCCTGTTTGGGTGGGGGTTTGGTTGTGCTCAGATTAGTCTGAGTTGCAGGGGGATTTGAGCTGGTGAGCTGCATTACTGTTGTTTGGCTTTGTGGTTGTGCTACATCTTCATAGTGGGTGTCAGTCTGCTGCATGAATGGATGGAGGGGTTTGAAATGGCTAATGTTGCAGCTGCGGTCTGGCTTCTGGTCCTTGGTCATGCTTCCTGATCAGTGTGGGTTTGGGTCTGCTTTCTGGGTGGATGTGTGGTGATGACATCCTGTGTGGACCTCGTGAGTGTGGGTCTGGTCCACACAGGATGTCACCACCACACATCCACCCACATCCATCCAGTTTCCTTATGCTAGTAAAGAACTCTGAAAGACAGTGGCTTCTGAGTTTTTTTATGCAGAAGAGGTTTTTTGGAACCTTGACACTCAGACTAATCTGAGCACAACCAAGCCCCCACCCAAACAGGACACACCCCCATCCAATCAGAGCACAAAAAAAAACCCCATCCAATCAGAGCACAGCCAAGCTCCCACCCAATCAGTTCAAACCCTCACTAGCAGTTAAAAAGGAAGAAACAGCTGCAATCACACATTGCTCCCAAAAGCACGAAGCTGAAGCTTAAAGATGACGAATGAGACTTTGTCGAAACGTCGCCAAGACATTTCATATTTTACGCGGGAGAAAACCCGAATAACCAAAGACCTACATACAAACACCCGCGAAAACCTCAGAATATATATATCTATATGTGTATATATATATATATATATATATATATATATATATATATATATATATGTATATGTATATATATATATATATGTTTTCTGATATATATTTTCTGATATATATATCCAATTTATAAGGCTGTCCCCCCAAAAACAAATGACCCCCTCTTTTTTGCTGTTATGCAAAAAAAACAAAAAGGCATAAAAGCAAATACACATGTCAAGCACGGTCAATTAAATGAAAAAAGTCACAAGAGATTTGATCAACAATGGAGCCACTCAATATGTCACCGGTGCCCTGAGACCCTGAAAAGCCTAAGGACAAAGCTGGACCCCCTTGAAGAAGTGTGGACTTCAATTCCCAGAATTCCCCAGTCGGCATTATTGAATCTGCCATCTGTCTGGGTTGGCACAGCAACCAATAGGACCGGAGGTAAAAACTCCAATGGATAGTTAGGATGGATGGCGGAAGAAACAGTGGCAACCAGCCTGCCTTCTATGGAGGATCTGTATATTGCATGGGTCAGAAGGAGGGCTGAGAAAATATTTACAGACCCCCAGACATTCAATTCCTCCCCTCGGGGCGCTGCTGTGGGGCACTGCATGCCAAAACAAGTCTGCCCAAAGTCAGCCATTTCCCCCCATACTATCCAGTGGTGGGTTTCAATTTTTTTTACTACCGGTTCTGTGGGCGTGGCTTGGTGGGCGTGGCATGGCTTGGTGGGTGTGGCTTGGTGGGCAGGGAAGGGGAAGGTTACTGCAAAATCCCCATTTCCTCCCCATCAGCTGGGACTTGGGAGACAGAGAATCAGTGGTGGGTTTCAAATTTTTATTACTACTGGTTCTCCGAACTACTCAAAATTTCTGCTACCAGATCTCAAGAACTGGTCCAAACCTTCTGAACCCCGCCTCTGATACGATCCCTCTGCCATACACCTAATCCCAACAGCACTGTCTGATGCAAGGGTGTCCAAACTTGGCCCCTTGAAGAGTGGTGGACTTCAACTCCCAGAATTCCCTAGACAGCATGAGCTATAAATATGAGCAAGTTGCTGGCTGCGGAATTCTGGGAGTTGAAGTCCACCATTCTTCAAGGAGCCAAGTTTGGACATTCCTGGTCTAATGCCTAGAATAGAATAGAATAGAATAGAATTTATTGGCCAAGTGTGATTGGACACACAAGGAATTTGTTATTTATGTATATTTATGTATATTTAGTTACGTAATTACGTATATTTACCAGTATTGCAGGGTTGTAGTATCATCATTATCTTTTTTATTATCTCCTTTATTACCTCCTCTTGTTGGTATTATTATTATTATTATTATTATTATTATTATTATTATTATTATTATTATTATTATTATTATTATTATTATTATTATTATGCTCTTTTATTTGTTAAACATGAAACTCAGTCTACTGAACATTTAAAAATATATCACAAATATGATATCATCGACTGGCGCTAATGTTGTTGCTGTTGTTGTTGTTGTAATTGTGTTGCTTTGCCCTGACACTGAGAGCTCCTGCACTGGAGATAAATTCCTTGTGTGTCTAATCACACTTGGCCAAATAAAGTATTTTCTCTTCTCTTCTCTTCTCTTCTCTTCTCTTCTCTTCTCTTCTCTTCTCTTCTCTTCTCTTCTCTTCTCTTCCCTTCCCTTCCCTTCCCTTCTTTCTTCTCTTCTCTTTGCTCCTCTCCTCTCCTCTCCTCCTTGTTTTATTCCTGTTCTCCTCCAATTCTCTGTTCTCTATTCTCTATTCTATTCTGTTCTGTTCTGTTCTACATATTCTCCGTTCTGTTCTGTTCTGTTCTTTTCTGTTCTGTTCCGTTCCTATACCATCCCATCCCATTATCCATCTTGTCCATTGCCAAATAGTCTTTTTCGTGTTGTAAGTCGAGGGTCCCTTGTAGTCCTGCTTTGCTTTCTCTGGATTTCTTCCGGAGAGCTGCAGCAGGATTAATGCAGGTTCGCCTAACTTAAAAAGCTGTCCTATAAACCGGCAAGATCATTATACTCTTCTTTCTTCCATGATTCACCAAGGCTTTTTCTTAAGCGTGGGGGCAAGAGGCATCACCGTTTCTCTGCACCCGGCTGCATTATTTAGATCATGGAGGGCAGAGAAGCTCCCGCCTTGCCCCACTGGCGGCTGCTAATGAAGCAGTAAATTATGATAACCAGGGAGAAAACTCCCTTTTGTCTTCCTGGGCTCCAACTTTGCAATATGGAGAAGAGAGTCATGTCTCAAGACGTGCTTTGAAAAAGAAAACCTTCATCCCAGCCATTCTTTTACCGAATTTTTCGGGGCATGCAAGGACTGGGGATGTGATTCTATATGACTGCTTGCCAATCAACTCTTAAGAGCAAGAAGGGAGGCAAGATCTAGCGGTTAAGGCACCGGGATAGAAACCAGGAGACGGTGAGTTCTAGTCCCACAGAGGCATGAAAGCCAGCTAGGGCCAATTACTAGGAGACAGTCAGTTGTAGCCCCGCTTTAGCCAGGAAAGCCAGCTGGGTGAGTCTGGCCAATCACCAGGAGATGGTGAGTTCTAGTCCCACATAGGCATGAAAGCCAGCTGTGACTTAGGGCCAATTATTAGGGGACAGTGAGTTGTAGCCCTGCCTCAGGCACAAAAACTCACCAGGTGATCTTGGGCCAATCACCAGGAGATGGTGAGTTCTAGTCCCACTTCAGGCACAAAAGTGGGTTTGGTGATTCCCATCTTAAATTTGCCAAGACTGAGAAACACTGATCTATAGGAAGGAAGCTTCCGGAAGCTTCTTCTTCCTCTGCTCTCCCCAAAAGTCCACGGGGGTTAGAAATGTGAGAAATCCCCCAAACACACAACCATTGCAATAACCCCATAGAGCCAGGGGTGAAATCCAGCAAATTCTGACAGGTTCTGGAAAACCGGTAGCAGAAATTTTGAGCAGTTCGGAGAACTGGCAAATACCACCTCTGACTGGCCCCAGAGTGGGGAGGGAATTGAGATTTTGCAGTATCCTTTTTCCAGGAGTGGAGAGGGAATGGGGATTTTGCAGTATCCTTTTTCCAGGAGTGGAGAGGGAATAGAGATTTTGCAGTATCCTTTTTCCAGGAGTGGGGAGGGAATGGAGATTTTGCAGTATCCTTTTCCTAGGAGTGGGGAGGGAATGGAGATTTTGCAGTATCCTTTTCCCAGGAGTGGAGAGGGAATGGGGATTTTGCAGTATCCTTCTCCCAGGAGTGGAGAGATTTTGCAGTATCCTTTTTCCAGGAGTGGGGAGGGAATGGAGATTTTGCAGTATCCTTTTTCCAGGAGTGGAGAGGGAATGGAGATTTTGCAGTATCCTTTTCCCAGGAGTGGAGAGGGAATGGGGATTTTGCAGTATCCTTCTCCCAGGAGTGGAGAGGGAATGGAGATTTTGCAGTATCCTTTCCCCAGGAGTGGAGAGGGAATGGGGATTTTGCAGTATCCTTCTCCCAGGAGTGGAGAGGGAATGGAGATTTTGCAGTATCCTTTTCCCAGGAGTGGAGAGGGAATGGGGATTTTGCAGTATCCTTTTCCCAGGAGTGGAGAGGGAATGGAGATTTTGCAGTATCCTTTTCCCAGGAGTGGAGAGGGAATGGGGATTTTGCAGTATCCTTTTCCCAGGAGTGGAGAGGGAATGGAGATTTTGCAGTATCCTTCCCCTGCCACACCCACCAAGCCACACCCACAGAAACAGTAATTAAAAAAAATTGAATTCCACCACTGCCCACAGCTACCTATCATTCTGCCTTTCACGTGGCATCCCCCCACCCATCCACCATCCCAGCAAAATCCCCCAAAGGAATAACAACCAACCTCTTGGCTGAACCACAACCTCCCTCTGCAGTTCTGACTACGATGCCCTTGCAACCCAGGTTCCTGGATTTCAAGCATCGCCTTCACCCCTACAGATGAGGCTGCTGACAAAGATTGACAGATCAGGCTTGCATGAAATGTGGCGATGGGGCGGGGGGAGAGAAGGGTGCAATTTTGAATTCATCAAGGACCGACCTCAGCCACAGAGAGCTCTGATTGCTCCTTGGGCAAAACTCAATTGTTTTGGCGGAAAGAGTGTCTGGATTTCTGATTTTGTTCCTTTCGCAAAACGGCATTCGGGAGTTTTCCAATTCCCACTCCCGACCTCTGACCTCTTTGCCCTTCCTCCTCTCTCTGATGTATCATTGCTGCACACCTGAGTGTAAAGTTCGGATCATCTGTGGTTTATGTATCAGATCATATCGAAAGACCTAAAATGGACAGCTAACATCAAAAACGTCATCAAAAAAGGACAACAAAGAATGTTCTTTCTGGGCCAACTCAGAAAGCTCAAACTGCCCAAGGAGCTGCTGATCCAGTTCTACAGAGGAATTATTGAGTCTGTCATTTGCACCTCTATAACTGTCTGGTTCGGTTCTGCAACCCAACAAGAAAAACACAGACTTCAGAGGATAATTAGAACTGCAGAAAAAACAATGGCTACCAATTTGCCTTTCATTGAGGACCTGTATACTGCACGAATCAAGAAGAGGGCTGTGAAAATATTTACTGACCCCTCACATCCTGGACATAAACTGTTTCAACTCCTGCCCTCAAAATGACACTATAAAGCACTGCACACCAGAACAACTAGACACAAGAACAGTTTTTTCCCGAAGGCCATCACTCTGCTAAACAAATAATTCCCTCAACACTGTCAAACTATTTACTAAATCTACACTACTATTAATCTTCTCATCGTTTTCATCACCAATCTCTTTCCACTTATGACTGTATGACTGTAACTTCTTGTTGCTATCATTAAGGGTTAAATTGCAACCTATGACCATCATTTGTGTTGTAAATGTTGTACCTTTGATGAAGGTATTTTTTTTTCTTTTTCTTTTATCTACACTGAGAGCATATGCACCAAAACAAATTCCTTGTGTGTCCAATCACACCCGGCCAATAAATTTTATTCTATTCTATACAGAGGGGAGAAGGGAAGAAAACGTGCATGGGAAATCAGTGAATACGAATTATGTTCCCAATTTCCTTCATTCTCTTCTGACCCGGCAACCCAGAGCAACGGACGAGACAGTCTGGAATCTGTTGTTCCTGGCATTGCAATTCTGATGGCCGCAAAGAAAAACTAGGCTCTGCAAAAATCCTCATTTACGGGATGCTTGCGTCTGTTTGTAACCGTCGGGCGAAATGGTGCCTCATAAGGCAACATTTTTTTGAATGAAAGTATCTCAAAACGGGATAACTTACAGAACGTATCCCAAATCCAGAACCTGGGACTCTTTCATCCTCTGTGCTGTGGCTCCCTGTTGGTGGTCGGCTCCGCAATTGATAGGGCTTTCAGTTAGGATAGGTAGAGGAAAAAGGATGCTGCGCGAGGAGGAGACTATGATGGGGGAACCGTCAGCTCCAGAATTGAACGGGGGCTTCTGGTTAGAACTTTTGTAGCTGTCTGAGTGTTTAAGGTTGCTGACCCCTGCCCTAAGGAAAGTCATTGGGGAAGCTGGCAGGAAGTCAGAAGTCCCTTCTGCTTCTGCCAATATTTGTAGATTTCAACTCCCACAGTTTCCCCCCCCCCACCAGGAGGTGTGGCGCTTCAACATCTGGATGGAGAATTCTGGGAGTTGAAGTCCACTCATCTCAACATCGACGTGATTGAAAAATTCTGTTTTAGATCCTGTTCTAGGTCTTTCTTTTCATCTTCTTTCTGGAAGCTTTTCTGATACGACATTCACGCCAAGTAATTCTCTAGTTCCCTGGTAAATCCTGCTACTGTTTTACTATTATAACCCCAGTATGTCCAGCTGGCTGACAAAGATGTATTTATTTTAACGTCTTTCCAGCCTTAACTTTTACAGGAAATCAGCGGCTGCAAAAACCACAGACGATGGCTTTTTTTCCCCCCTCGTTACAAAAATAATATCTCTTCATTTCTTCTTTTTTTTAAGAGCAGAGACTTGAATGCTCTCCAAGTTTCCCAGCAAAATGCAATTTAAAATCTTTGGAGAAAAATGTCCGTGTTTGCTTAGGGCGAGCGATGCCAAATATTCTTTTAGTCAAACAATTCAATTCCTGGGTTAAAGTCTTCAGATTTTTTTTGGTGATTTAACAGAGGAATGAATCAACCGGTCACCATGTTTATTCTGGTTTTTTTTTTCTTCCCCTGCCCTCATGACGCATGCTAGCTATCCTAAAACTAACCTCAGATTGTAAGGCCCAGCCAATAACTGTGGCTAAATCACGGCGGGGAAGTGAAGTCGATCCCGATGGAGGATGAGGGATTGCAACACAACATTTGCCGGAAAAAAAGGATGAGTTTTGTCACTTTGCTGTAAACAGGGGTTAAAAACTGGTGAAGGTTTGGCTCAAATGGTAGGAAATTTATCCTTTCTTCTCTGTGTGTGTGTGACTGTCTGATTCATCACAGCCTTCCACCGTTCTTTCATCCGTGGAAAACATCTTATTTTTGTGTGTCTTTGTGTAACTCTGAAAGATGATTTGGGATTGGCCTAATCAGCTGGAGTTTTTGCAAAACAACAACAACAACAACAACAACAACCACCGATAGAGAGTCTTCAGCTTACAACTAGTGGTTAAATAATTATTCAAAGTTACGAAGGGCCTTAGAAAGGGTGTTTCAGAGCTCATAATGCACTGCTAGCCACTGTTAGGTAAAGGTTCCCCTTGCACATATGTGCTAGTCGTTCCTGACTCTAGGGGGCGGTGCTCATCTCCGTTTCAAAGCCGAAGAGCCACCGCTGTCCAAAGACGTCTCCGTGGTCATGTGGCCGGCATGACTCAAGGCTAAAGGCTCACAGAACGCTGTTCCCTTCCCACCAAAGGTGGTCCCTATTTTTTCTACTTGCATTTTTTACCTGCTTTCGAACTGCTAGGTTGGCAGAAGCTGGGACAAGTCACGGGAGCTCACCCCGTTACGTGACAGGGATTCAAACCGCTGAACTGCCGACTTTTCAATCGGCAAGCTCAGCAGCCACTGAACCACCGCGTCCCATAAGATAGCCACTGTAGTGGACTTAAAACTATTTGGTTAGTGAGTGTCCGAATTTACTAAAATGAAAAATAAAAACCCAAACTTGGGACTGTTTTCATACTTACGACCATTGCAGTATCCCCATGGTCACATGATCAAAATTCAGACGCTTGGCAATTGACTCGTATTTACGACGGCTGCCCCCAGGATCACATGATCCCCTTTTGGCAAGCAAAGTCAATGCGGAAGACAGATTCGCTTAACAACCATGGTTATTAACTGAACAACGGTGGTGATTCACTTAACAACAGTGGCAAGGAAGGTCGTAAAATGGGGCACAACTCATTTAACAACTGTCTCGCTTAGGAAGACATAAATTTTGGGTTCAGTCAATTGCAAAAGGCAGGATTACTCAGAACCACTGACATTCTGCAACAAAATCCTAAATAACCTAACATCTGTCTAGTCCAGGTCCTTGGAAAGAACTCGAGAGGTGGAAAAAATTTCGAAATCCAGTCTGAACATCTGGTTGATAGGCTAATGCAGTCTGTTATTAACAGCAGCTGCTTGCAATTACTGCAGGTTCTAGTCCTACCAGGCCCAAGGTTGACTCAGCCTTCCATCCTTTATAAGGTAGGTAAAATGAGGACCCAGATTGTTGGGGGCAATAAGTTGACTTTGTATATAATATACAAATAGAATGAAGACTATTGCTAACATAGTGTAAGCTGCCCTGAGTCTTCGGAGAAGGGCGGGATATAAAAAATGCAAAAAAAAAAAAAAAGGACCTAAAACAGTTGTCGAAATGAATTGGGGTAACATCTGTCAAAATCATTGTATGCCACGAATGATAAATCGGGGGTGGGGTGGGGGGAAACACCGAGTTGAAAATGTTGTCGATTACAGAAGTCCACACTAGGGTCCTTTCTAAGCTTAGTTGTTGTTGTTTTTTTGCAGACATCTCATTACCAAACTAGATAACACCATCAGTCTAAAACTGACTGAGCGAACAGTCCACTCGCTTCTAGCACTGATGATGTTATTTAGCATGGTGATGAAAATGTTTGCAAGAAAGCAACTGAACTCAGAGAGCATCCAGGACCCCCGCAGTCCTCCTCCACTCCTTCTCCTCCAATCCATAGACCCTTCTCTTCTCCTGATGATACTACCTAGTGTGGTAATGAAACGTCTCCAAGAAAAGAAGCAATTTCAAGAGAGCACCGAGGATCCCACAGTCCTCCCTCCCTCTCTCCCTTCCTCCCTCCTTCCCTTCCTTCCTTCCTTCCTTCCTTCCTTCCTTCCTTCCTTCCTTCCTTCCTTCCTTCCTTCCTTCCTTCCTTCTAGCAGTGATAATGTTACTTAGTTGGATCATGAAACTCTGCAAGGAAACACCCAGGTTCAGAGAGCACCAAGGACTCCATGTCATCCTCCTCTTCCTCTTCCTCCTCCTCTCTTCAAACCCCACTCCCTTCAAGCACTGTTCATGTTACCTAGTTGGGTCATAAAATGTCTGCAAGGAAACTACAAAATTTACAGAGCACCGAGGACCCCTCTGTTTTCTTCTTCCTCCTCCTCCTCCTCCTCCCATTCTCTCTGCCTGTGTTAGCTTGTTAGCACAATGGAAAAAGAAAGACCTGTAAATAAAACAAATGAGAAGCTAAATGCCTGGTGCATCTGGATCAATTCTGATCTGATTTGGATCCCCAGCTGAATTTGGATCCATCACCTCGATCTGATTCAGTGGCTCTGGCAGAGCCAGGCACGCAATGTTTATGGCTGCCCATAATTTGATTCAAAGGCTTAATTCAGGTTAATTCCTTGCTCCATTCAGTCACCCTTACAATAAGTTTCTTAATAGAAATTTTTATCTTGCTTTTTTTAGCTGTTGGTTTTATCTGTTAACTACTTTGTCATTAATAGAAAGATAATAGGTTAATAAGTGGCTCAGGGGCTAGGACGTTGAGCTTGTGGATCGAAAGGTTGGCAGTTCAGCGGTTCGAATCCCTAGTGCTGCCACGTAACGGGGTGAGCTCCCGTTACTTGTCCCAACTTCTGCCAACCTAGCAGTTCGAAAGCAGGTAAAAAATGCAAGTAGAAAAAATAGGGACCACTTTTGGTGGGAAGGTAACAGCGTTCCGTGTGCCTTTGGCGTTGAGTCACGCCGGCCACATAACCACGGAGACGTCTTTGGACAGCGCTGGCTCTTCGGCTTTGAAACGGAGATGAGCACCGCCCCCTAGAGTCGGGAACAACTAGCACATGTGTGCGAGGGGAACCTTTACCTTTACCTAATAGATTAATAATCTTCAGATAGTTGTTTAAAAATTGGGAATGGGGCTGTTATATTTATCAGTATATATAAGTAGTCCTCGAGTTATACAACAATTGAGCCCAACATTTCTGTGAGACATTTGTTAAGCGAATTTTGCCCCGTTTTACGTCTTTTCTGGCCACGGTTGTTAAGCGAATCATGGCAGTTGTTAAGTTAGTCACACGGTCGTTAAGTGAATCTTACTTCCCCATTGATTTTTCTTTTCGGAAGATTGCAAAAGGGGATTGCGTGACAACCTGTGTCCGTCATAAATACGAGTCATTAGCCAAGGGTCACATGACCACGGGGTGTGCTGCAGCGGTTATAAGTGTGAAAAACGGTCCTACGTCACTTTTTTCACTGCCGTTGCGTCTAAATTTATTTCTACGCCAGAATTTAAGCATACAAATAAATCCGTGCACATCTGTAATATTCAGGTCTGCTGCTTGTTATGGTGAGTGGGCCTGCAGTCGTTCCCCAGCACAAATCGCAAAAAGGAATGCCACACATCGAAATTGGCAACAGCCCTCCTTTGAGAAGAGAAACAACATCACAAAAGGCAGAATCTGGGCACGTGTCCCAAACACGCTCTCTGCCCTGAGAAATTTCACGAAAACCAAATCTGGAATCACTTAGGAAGGACTCGTAGATCGGCAAACACATGCGCACAACTGCACACATGGGCTCTTGTGCTGGCTTCCGGGAACAAAGGTGTTGTTAAGTTTCAACCTAGGGACCCCCCACCTCCTCGCCTTACAACAGCTCGCTTAGTGACCGTTCGAAGTTGCAACGGCCCTCGGTAAAGGGACGGATGAGCGTTTTGCATACTTACCATCACAACCTCCCTGCGATTACGGGTAAAAATTCAAATGCTTGCCAACTGACTCGCATTTATGACGGTCCTAGTGTCCCTGGTGTGTGTGTGTGTGTTTGTGTCACATGATCCCCTTTTGCGAGCTTCTGGCAAGCAGTGGAGAAGCCGGATTCACTTAACAACTCTGGCAAAAAAGAGATGACTTCTTTCTTTCTTTCTTTCTTTCTTTCTTTCCCTCTCTCTCTCTCTCTCTCTCCTCCCCTTCCTTCCTTCCTTCCCTCCCTCCCTCCCAGCGGAGCACTCTAGAGCTCCCAGCACATGGTGCCCAATCGCTCCCAATTCGAAATTAATTCCTCCCTCCCTCTTCTTTCTTTCTTTCTTTCTTTCTTTCTTTCTTTCTTTCTTTCTTTCTTTCTTTCTTTCTTTCTTTTTTCTTTCCTCCTTTCCTTTCTTTCTTTCTTCCTTCCTTTCTTTCTTTCTTTTTTCTTTCCTCTTTTCCTTTCCTTCCTTCCTTCCTTTCTTTCTTTCTTTCTTTCTTTCTTTCTTTCTTTCTTTCTTCTTCCTCCTTTCCTTTCTTTCTTTCCTCCTTTCCTTTCTTTCTTTTCTTTCTTCTTCCTTCCTTCCTTCCTTTCTTTCTTTTCTTTCCTCTTTTCCTTTCCTTCCTTCCTTCTTCCTTTCTTTCTTTCTCTTTCTCTCTTTCCCTTTCTTTCTTTCTTTCTTTCTTTCTTTCCTCCTTTTCTTTCTTTTTCTTTCTTTCTTTCCTCCTTTTCTTTCTTTCTTTCTTTCCTCCTTTCCTTTCCTTTCTTTCTTTCTTTCTTTTCTCCTTTCCCTTTCTTTCTTTCTTTCTTTCTTTCTTTCTTTCTTTCTTTCTTTCTTTCTTTCCTCCTTCCCTTTCTTTGTCTTTCTTTCTTTTCTCCTTTCCCTTTCTTTCTTTCTTTCTTTCTTTCTTTCCTCCTTTTCTTTCTTTCTTTCTTTCTTTCTTTCTTTCTTTCTTTCTTTCTTTCTTTCTTTCTTTCCTCCTTTCCTTTTCTTTCTTCCTTCCTTCCTTCCTTTCTTTCTTTTTCTTCCCCCTCTGTTCCCCCCTCCTCACTGTACACATACTCCTCAACCTACAACCGTTCATTCAATGACCATTCATAGTTACAACGGTAGTGAAAAAAGTGACGTATGTGTTTTTCACACTTGCGAGCATTGCAGCACACACACACACACACACACACTGGGCCACGTGTTCAAAATTCAGACGACGGTTGTAGTGTGCAGGGGGTCATGTAATCTCCTTCAGCAGCCTTCTGATGAGCAAAATCAAGGGGAAAGCCAGGTTCATTTAACAGCTTTGTGACTCACTTAACAACTGCAGTGATTCACTTAACAGCTTTGGCAAGGAGTCCCTGAAGATTTAACCCGGCTAGTCATTGCTCATCTCCAGTTCAAGGGCCTTTGAAATAGCGACGGTGGCAGGAAAGGTTGCAAAATGGGGCAAGACTCGCTTAAAAAAGGTCTCACTTAGCAATGGAAATTTTGGGCTCAATTGGGTCGTAAGTCAATCACATGTATTTGGGATGTGATAAGGGGACATTTTATGGGCATTACTAGCTTTATGGATCAGTTTCCTCCAGTGTTTCTCTTTCCAATTTCCTCGCGCATTGAGAGCCAGACATCTGGAGATGTTCTCCTCAAAGACAGTGCTGGAGTTTTTGGCAAGGGGATGTAAACGCCAGACTCCTTCGGATGAAAACGAGGTTTATCCTCTTATTTTCCTTCTTTTCCATCTCCCTTTTGTCTCATTCGAAGAATTATGGGGTGCAAAACCTGAGGAGAACATCTCCCCAATATTTCAGATAAGATTTGCCAACAAGGGTGATGCATAGCCACTTTTTAAGGAGTCTCTAGGGATGGAGCCACAAACTGAACGATAAAATACATAGGGCTGGACTGATGAAAGTAGCAGTTGCTGGAACTTTAGGAGCACAGAGGGAGCTGTTATAATTTTTGGGGATTTCAAAAATTGTGCTCATTTTATGATAATAAATGGCCACGTTTGGCAATAAGAATTCTATTTGGAACCTTTATTTATTTGCTTGTATGCTGACTTTATTATTTTTATTAATAACTCAAGATGGCGATCATGTCTCATATTCTTTCTGCTTTCCCCCACAGCAACAGCCCTGTGAGGTTTGACTGGGGTGAGAGAGAGGGACAAGCCCAAAGTCACCCAGCTGGTTTTCATGCCTAGGGTGGGGCTAGAACTCCCAGTCACCTGGTGATTGGCCCAAAGTCCTCCAATTGACTTCCATGCCTAAGGCAGGACTAGAACTCCCAATCTCCTGGTAATTGGCCCAAAGTCCTCCAATTGACTTCCATGCCTAAGGCGGGATTAGAACTCCCAGTCTCCTGGTAATTGGCCCAAAGTCCTCCAATTGACTTCCATGCCTAAGGCGGGACTAGAACTCCCAGTCTCCTGGTAATTGGCCCAAAGTCCTCCAATTGACTTCCATGCCTAAGGCAGGACTAGAACTCCCAATCTCCTAGTGATTGGCCCAAAGTCCTCCAATTGACTTCCATGCCAAAGGCGGGACTAGAACTCACCGTCTCCTGGTAATTGGCCCAAAGTCCTCCAATTGACTTTCATGCCTAAGGCAGGACTAGAACTCACCGTCTCCTACTTTTAGCCTGGTGTCTTAACTACCAGTAGTAGACTAAACTCATTATGAAAAGACCTTTTGGAGAAGTTTATAATACTGGGGAAGGTGGAAAAAAAGAGAAGACCAGCGGGAAGGGGAGATATACTATTAGTCCTCACCTTACGACCACAATTGGGATCAGAATATCTGTTGCTAAGCAAGGCAGCTGTTAAGCAAGTCATGCCCGATTTTATGACCTTTTTTCACACGGTTGTTAAGCGAATCATCCCAGATGCTAAGTGAATCACATGGTGCGAAGACCATAAGGACATCACAGGAGGGCAGGCTAGACCAGAAAAACAAATCTTATTCCAGAATAAAACAATGAGAAGGAAATGTCCCAGACATATTATTGTTTTTCACGTTTACAACCGCTGCAGCATCCCCTAGTCACTTGATCAAAATTTGGACGGTTGCAGCTGACTCATATTTATGACGGTTGCAGTGTTCCACGATCATATGTTCCCCTTTTGTGACCTTGTCACAAGCAAAGTCAACGGAGAAGCCGGATTCATTTAACGACCGTGTGACTAACTTAACAACTATTAATGATCCATCTGTTAAGCTACTGAAGTTCGCAGATGACACAACAGTGATTGGTCTCATTCAAGACAATGATGAATTTGCATACAAGACAGGAGGTCGAACGACTAGCCTTGTGGTGCAACCAAAACAATCTGGAACTGAACACACTCAAAACCGTAGAAATGGTGGTAGACTTTAGGAGAAACCCTTCCATACTTCCACCTCTCACAATACTAGACAACACAGTATCAACAGTAGAAACCTTCAAATTTCTAGGTTCTATCATATCGCAAGATCTAAAATGGACAGTTAACATCAAAAACATCATCAAAAAAGGACAACAAAGAATGTTCTTTCTGCGCCAACTCAGGAAGCTCAAACTGCCCAAGGAGCTGCTGATCCAGTTCTACAGAGGAATTATTGAGTCTGTCATTTGCACCTCTATAACTGTCTGGTTCGGTTCTGCAACCCAACAAGAAAAACACAGACTTCAGAGGATAGTTAGAACTGCAGAAAAAATAATTGCTACCAACCTGCCTTCCATTGAGGACCTGTATACTGCACGAATCAAGAAGAGGGCCGTGAAAATATTTGCAGATCCCTCACATCCTGGACATAAACTGTTTCAACTCCTACCCTCAAAACGACGCTATAGAGCACTGCACACCAGAACAACTAGACACAAGAACAGTTTCTTCCCGAATGCCATCACTCTGCTAAACAAATAATTCCCTCAACACTGTCAAACTAGTTACTAAGTCTGCACTACTATTAATCTTCTCATCGTTCCCATCACCAATCTCTTTCCATTTATGACTGTATGACTATAACTTGTTGCTGGCAATCCTTATGATTTATATTGATATATTGATCATCAATTGTGTTGTAAATGTTGTACCTTGATGAACGTATCTTTTCTTTTATGTACACTGAGAGCATATGCACCAAGACAAATTCCTTGTGTGTCCAATCACACTTGGCCAATAAAATTCTATTCTAAAATTCTATTCTATTAACAAAGTGAGAATCATCAACCCCTGGAAAGAAGTTGCCTTCAGAAGTTGTGAGAGCTTCATCCCTGGAAGCTTTCAAGAAGAGATTAGACTGCCTTCTGTCAGAAATGGTGTAGAGTCTCCTGCTTGGGTGGAGGGTTGGACTAGATGACCTACAAGGTCCCTTCCAACTCTGTTAATCTGTTAAAAAAAAAAAAACCTGCAGCAATTCACTTAAGGGATTTACAAGCGTGTTGCTAATTTAACAGCTGCAGCGATTCAATTAACAACCGTGGCAAGATAAGGTCCTAAAAATTTTACCACTGCCTCGCTTAGCACCGGAAATTCTGCGCTTCACTCACTGCGGTCGTAAACCGAGGATCTACCTGCACCATGAAACGAAACGAAAGCAGTAAAATAAAATAAATCCATTTTTACTTCTCAGCGAGGAGTTCAGGAGGAGTTTAAGAAGCTCCACTCGCTGTCTGAATTCTTGCAAGGTGGCGTTATAGTTCCATTTCTGGGCTGGGCGCAAACGGAACTCGCCTCACAGCCATGCAGCTGTTCAAAAGACAATGGGTCTCAGTCCCCCTCCCCAGCAGGAATTGAACCCGTGACCTCAGGGTGAGCATTCCTGGAGATCTGTTGTCTGGCTTGAGGTTGCCTCCATTGTCCCTTCCAGCCAGTTCCAGCCGGGGTCCGGCAGGCGTCCGTCACCTGCCGATTACAGGTAGCCCTTGGTTTCTACTATGGTCACAGGTCGAAGTCTTTTTTCCTTCCTGCATTTTTAATTCTCAAAAAAGAATTCTGAGATTTAGATTTTTACCTTGTTTTACTGAAATTGTGACAGCTACGAGATAAGGCTACAGCCTTGGAGGAATAAATTATTCTGAGTTATTAAACCAGGTAGATATGGCAAAATAAAAAAAAATTACGCAACTCCAGCACTAGGGAAGCTACTGGAGATTAGAAGGATAGGTTATTCACCAACTGTTGTAATAAAATCCAATTATACATTTTCCGGCACAATACGGAATTTGCATATCGTTGAGATTCTCATTAACACATTTTTCTGCGGATGAAAGCACTTTGGGGAGGAAGTAAATTGTCAGGTTATTTGTTTAATTTGCTAATGCCTTGTCCTGTTTTATTTGGGCATGTAAATCTTTTGGCTACGCTACAGGAAAATGTGTTTGTTCCCCCCCACATTCTGGACCCAAAGGATGGCAACGCTGACAAAAAATATATTAAAATAATCCACCCGGTTGTATAACTTTGGGATTATTTTTTCACAGTGCAGAGCCAAAAATGATGGCAACATCAGAAAAAGAAATTAAAACTAAATCCATCACATTAATGTACAGGCAGTCCTCGATCTATGACAATTCATTTAGTGACTGTTCAAAGTAGTGGAAAGAGGGTTTATTTATTTATTTATTTATTTATTTATTTATTAATCACATTTATATACCGCCCTATCTCCCAAGGGACTCAGGGCGGTTCACAGGCAAGTAAAAAGCATGTATAAATACAGAGTAAAATAACAATTAAAAAACTTATTCTACAAGGCCGAATATTAAAAAACAATATAAATAATAAAACCCATTTAAAACCAATATAAATTTAAAATCTAATCCAGTCCTTCCTTCCTTCCTTCCTTTCTTTTTCTCTTTCTTTCTTTCCTTCCTTCCTTCCTTCCTTCCTTCCTTCCTTCCTTCCTTCCTTCCTTCCTTCCTTCCTTTCTTTTTCTCTTTCTTTCTTTCTTTCCTTCCTTCCTTCCTTCCTTCCTTCCTTCCTTCCTTCCTTCCTTCCTTCCTTCCTTCCTTCCTTTTTCTTTCTCTCTCTCTCTTTCTCTCTTCTCCCTCCCTCACTGCCTTTTTTTCTTTTTCTATTTCTTTTTCTTCTTCTTCTCCTCCTCCTCCTTCCTCCCTCTCTTTCTCTCTCTCTCTTTCGTTCTTAGTCCTCAACTTATAACCATTCATTTACTGACCATTCAAAGATACAGTGGCACTGAAAAAAGTGACTTATGACCACTGCAGCATCCCCATGGTCACATGATCCAATTTCAGATACTTGACAGCTGATTCATATTTATGACGGTCGTAGTGTCCCGGGCTCACGTGATCCCCTTTTGCGACCTTCTGCTAAGCAAAGGCAATGAGGGATTTGCTTAACAACCATGCTCCTAACTTGGCAACTCCATGGATTCACTTAACAACTGTGGCAAGGAAGGTCATAAAATTGCAAAACTCACTGAACGACTGTCTCCCTTAGAAGCAGAAATGTTGGGCTCTGTAAGTCGAGGACTGCCTGTATTTTTTGTACGACCTTCTGAGAAGGCAGGCTTGTGGGTGCTTTAATTGACGGGGTTCAATTCCTACAATAGTTTAATCATCTGTTAATTTTTAACCTTACCAGCCTGGCAGTGATCTCTGCTCCAGTTCAGCCTCATTTTAAGACTGGAGAATTCTGAACTCCGATCCGTTGCTTTAACTCAGTTTCTCCTTTGTAAAATTTAAAGGCTGCATCATGGCATTAGGAACATTTTGCAGACAGCTCTCCTAACAAGTGCACCTCTGGTGGTCCCCGATTTACGGCCACACTTGGCAACTGAATTTCTGCTTCTAGGCAAGGGAATTCTTAAGTGAGTCGGGCTGAATTTCATGTCTGTTTTTCCCACGGTTGTTAAGTGAGGCACTGCAGTCGTTAAGTAAATCACATGGCCGTGAAGCCAAACCTCCCCAGTATTGGAGAATCTTTTTTCTACAGGGGGTCCCCGACTTAACGACCGATGTGTTCAGCCACCGTTTGAAGTTACGACGATGGTGAAAAAATGACTTAAGACTGGCCTTAAGACTGTTGCAGAACCTCCACTGAGTTGGGGCTGATTTTAAAAACTTTTTTAACTACGGTTGTTAAGCAAATCATTGCATTGCTGGCTGAAGGATTCTGGGAGTTGAAGTCCAACCCTCTTCAAGCATGCTGGCTGGGGGATTCTGGGAGTGGAAATCCTCCCCTCTTAAAACTGCCAAGCTGGACAAAGCTGAATTCAATTAGAGGAGGAAATGGTTTGAGAAAGCCAAAAGCACCAAAAGACACCAGGAAGTCTTTAATTTGAGGACCCAAAAGGGAACTTCGGCCCTTCCTTGCCACAGAGGGCAGCGGGAACCCACAAGGCCACATTAAGGAACAAAGTCACAACTAGCAGATTGCTTCCAGGTGACAAAACTTCCCAGCTTTGGAGCGAGAAAACAGGCTTTCTCAGCCCTCCTATAGCAGGGTACAAATGTAGGTTATAAAAGAAATGTAGGTTATAAAAGATTGCTTTTTAAATAACCGAAATGTGTGAAGAGAATGGAAAATGTCAAACCTGGATTTTGCAAGTTGCGCAAGCTTTGAGATAGCCACACTACGATTAGCTGTTGAAAACAGCATTTCTTGCAAGAAACTTGTAACCTCATCCTGGAGAAGAGGGATGAGCAAGATATTTAGCTGCTTTATCACAGCAACAGGAAGCTAAAACCAGTTAATGCTGATATGCTGTATTTCTGTGTTTTTTCTATTTTTGAAAACTGCTTGTTTTTCCATGAGGAATTTGTTCAGATGTCTCTATGGCTAAATTGCGCTAAACTTTTGCGCAAATAAATACAGCTTCTTTGATTCCGAGGTCTGAGTCTCGTTATTCCTGCAACATTAAGATCCAACACACAAAACCACACACACACACAAACACATGCACAACAGCAGCAATGGGAGGAGACTCTCAGCCAGTTTGTATTTTCACACAACTCTCCGGAGTCACAACTGCCTGACAGAAACCCCTCTGTACAATCTCCTAGGTCAATTTTGATAGATTTTTAAAAATGTAGTTGCAATTGCAGGCACAGGCAGTCCTTGGCACACGACCCAATTTCGGACAGGTGTTTTAGTTGTTAAACAAGGGGATTGTTAAGTGAATCTTGTCATATTGCCTTCCCTGGATCGTCCACAGGAAATTAAAGAAGCAAACTCATTAGATTTCTAAGAGGTCTGGACTTCAATTCCCTGAATTCCCCAGCCAGCAACCCTAAGCCGCAGGAGTTTTGAAAGGTTAGGGTAAGAAAGGAAGGAAGGAAAGAAGGAGGATTACAGATGGAATAAGGAGGAAAGGAAGGAAGGAGGGAAGAAGAAAGAAAAATAGAGAGGGAGAGGGAGAAAGGAAAGAAGGGGGGAGGAAGATGATGGAAGGAAGGAAGGATTGATTACAGATGGAATAAGAAGGAAAGGAAAGAAGGAATGATGGACAAAGATGTTGGAAGGAAGGAAGGAAGGAAGGAAGGAAGGAAGGAAGGAAGGAAGGAAGGAAGGAAGGAAGGAAGGAAAGCCAAACAAGGAATGGAATGGAAAGGAAAGGGGAAAAAAGGAAAGGAAAGGAACTGAAAGGAGAAGGGGAAGGGAAGGAGGGAGGGGAAGGAAAGAAGGATTTTTTTAAAAAAAATTTATTTTGTCACAACATTAAATACAAGCACATACAATGAAAGGAAACAATAGGACAGGAACGGTAGGCACTTTTATGCACTTATGCACGCCACTTAATTGATTAAATTAAAGATGGAATAAGAAGGAAAGGAAAGAAGGAATGAGGGAGGAAGATGATGGATGAATGGAAGGAAGGAAGGCAAAACAAGGATTGGAATGGAAAGGAAAGGAAAAAAAGGAAATGAAAGGAGCTGAAAGGAAAGGAAAAGGGAGAGAAAGAAAGAAAAAAGGAAGAAGGGAGGGAGGAGTAGGGGAAGGGAGGGAGGGAGGAAGGAAGGGAAGAAGGAAGGAAAGAAGGAGGGTAAGGGGAAAGGGACTTCACTTCCCAGAATTCTCCTGTCAGCAGTCTCAATTCTGGGCGTTGAAGCCCACCCCTCTCAAAACACCCTGTCTGGGGAATTCTGGGAGTGAGGGTTGCCAAATCTGAAAAACCTCTTGCACTCCTTTGATTTCTTCAATTTTCCAAGTACGAAAATTACAAAAAAAACCTCTTGTAATTTGCCTTCTGCACGAGCCCTGTGGAAATCTTCCCAAATCCCCTCATTTCGTGCTGCATGCATCCCTTTTTAAAATTCACCCGGCACCTTTTGGCCAGAAACGTTTAAAACCCAGAGGCCTCTATAATAGATCCTTTTTTTCTTTTTAAATAGATTCTTGCTGCAAATACATTTACAGCTTCACCTTTCTCACCCTCTACTTTTCCCAGGTCTGGCTCGTTTTTTTTCACCATTTTCCATTTTGGCTTTCATCAAAGAAAAAAAAGCGATGT
Source organism: Ahaetulla prasina (assembly GCF_028640845.1). Taxonomy (NCBI): domain Eukaryota; kingdom Metazoa; phylum Chordata; class Lepidosauria; order Squamata; family Colubridae; genus Ahaetulla; species Ahaetulla prasina. The sequence goes on along the minus strand of NC_080542.1, from coordinate 147,502,000 downwards.
TTAGGGCGAAAAGATTTCCCATTTCATGCTCTGGCTTTTTGTGTGTGTGTGTGTGTGTGTTTCCATTTGAAATGGGAAGAAGGAAATTGCTACAGACAGTCCTCGACTTACAACCACAACTGAACCCAAAATTTCCTTCGCTAGGCAAGACCTTGGTTAAGTAAGTTTTGCCCTCTCTCTCTCTCTCTCTCTCATCTATCTATCTATCTATCTATCTATCTATCTATCTATCTATCTATCTATCTATCTATCTATCTATCTATCTATCTATCTATCTATCTATCTATCTATCCAGTAGGGGGATTCAAGTAATTTAACAACCGGTTCTCTGCCCTAATGATTTTTTCCAACCACCAGTTTGCCAAACTACTCAGAAAGTTAACAAACAGTTCTCCCGAAGTGATTCAAACTGGCTGAATCTTTCTACTGTATCTATCTATCTATCTATCTATCTATCTATCTATCTATCTATCTATCTATCTATCTATCTATCTATCTATCTATAACATAATAACAGAGTTCGAAGGGACCTTGGAGGTCTTCTAGTCCAACCCGCTGCCCAGTATTAATATTAGTATTAGTATTTATTAAATTTCTATACCGCCCTTCTCCCGAAGGACTCAGGGCGGTTTACAGCCAACATAAAAAACAATATTTATAAACAGAATTAAAAGACAATATAAAAATCTAATTCAATTTGGCTAGTACTTATTAAAAATTATTCAAAGAACAATGATAAAACCCCACTTAAAACAATACTATCTTAGGCCAATCCTGCTCGGTGAAATAAAAAAGTCTTGAGCTCGCATCGGAAGGTCCGGAGGTCGGGGAGTAATCGTAACCCCAGAGGAAGCTCATTCCAGAGGGTGGGTGCCCCCACAGAGAAGGTTCTCCCCCTGGGGGTCACCAGCCGGCATTGTTTGGCTGACGGCACCCTGAGGAGACCCTCTCTGTGGGAAACTCTACACCATCTATCTATCTATCTATCTATCTATCTATCTATCTATCTATCTATCTATCTATCTATCTATCTATCTATCTATCTATCTATCTATCTATCTACTTACTTATTGAATTTATATTGCTGCCTATTCACCCATGGCGACTCAAGGCAGTTTACAGAGTATAAAACAATAAAAACTAATAAAAAGATTTAAAACAATAAAAAGTAATAAAAAGATTCAAATAAATTAATATAGTATAATGTAATAAAATCACCTCCCACCTCCCCTCCCTGCCCCGGCAACAGGAGCCATTTCATGGGCTCCCTCCCGCTCTGGGATCCCCAGGCCCCCTGGCAGAACCAGGTCTTCAGCGCCTTCCGGAAGAGTCTTAGAGAGAGGGAGCCACCACGGAGGAGGCCCTTCTTCTGGGCCCCACCAGGTGTATCTCTCTGGGGGATGGGACCCGCAGCATTCCCTCCCTCCCTGCTCTGGTGGGTCGGATAGATGTGACCGGCAAGAGAGGGTCCCTCAGGTCACCTGGTCCCAAGCCATGAAGGCCTTTAAAGGGGACAAGCAGCACCCCCACTTGCACCCGGAAGCAACTCGGCAGCCAATGCAGCTCCTGCAGGAGAGGGGATACATGTGCACACCGAGGTCTGCACAAAACCATTCAGGCTGCTGCAATTTGCGCTAACTTTCCTTCCTTCCTTTTACTTTCTTACTTTCCTCCTTTCATGCATCCTCCCTCCCTCCCTATTTCTTCCTTCCTTCCTTCCTTCCTTTCACTTTCTTACTTTCCTCCTTTCATGCATCCTCCCTCCCTCCCTATTTCTTCCTTCCTTCCTTCCTTTCTTTCTCTCTCTCTCTTTCCTTCCTTCCTTCCTTCTTTCTTTCTCTTTCCTTCCTTCCTTCCTTCCTTCTTTCCTTCCTTCCTTCTTTCTTTCTTTCTCTCTCTCTTTCCTTCCTTCCTTCCTTCTCTTTCTTTCTTTCTTTCCTTCTTTCTCTCTCTCTCTCTCTCTTCCTTCCTTCCTTTCTTCTCTCTCTCTCTCTCTCTCTCTTTCCTTCCTTCCTTCCTTCCTTCCTTCCTTCCTTCCTTCCTTCCTTCCTTCCTTCCTTCTTTCTTTCTTTCTCTCTCTCTTTCCTTCCTTTCTTCCTTCCTTCCTTCTCTTTCTTTCTTTCTTTCTTTCTTTCTTTCTTTCTTTCTTTCTTTCTTTCTCTCTCTTTCCTTCCTTCCTTCCTTCTTTCCTTCCTTCCTTTCACTTTCTTACTTTCCTCCTTTCATGCATCCTCCCTCCCTCCCTCTTTATTCTTTTTTTCTTTCTTTTACGACCTTTCTGCTCACAGTTGTTAAGTGAGTCACTGCAATGCAATTATTCCTCTCCGGTGTCCGGTGTGAATTTTACATCTGATAACTTGAAAAGCACAAGGGCAGAGAAGACAGTCGTAGTTTGAGGACTAGCTGCCCTAGACTTTTGTAAAAGACAAGAACTTAGAATTTTCCTTTTTTAAAAAATTTTCCCAACACTTTATATGACCCAACATCAGTTTTTGTCCAACATAACTAAATCCACCATATATAATAAAATAACATCAATATAATATATCTCCCACATTTAAACTACAGATTAAGACATATACACCCCAATTTAATTTCCAAATACCATCTATAAAGCATTTTATATAAGAAAAAAAATTTTTCCCCTGAGTTTTATTCTTAACTAATTAACTACTTACTAAAGCCAATTATAAATTATCCTTTCTACTTTTTATATCCAAAAATTGGATATAATGGAATTGGTTAAAGTTTGTATGACAAAATGGTTATAAAATATTTGGTAACTCATTGATATGGAAATATGGGGGAGGAAAAAATTGGGTTAAATGTTAATTGTACATAAGTTAAAAAGTTAAGAGACAAAATTTTATAAAATGTTGAAGTTTGGTTGATTATATTAAAAAAAATCTAGAAGAAGATAATGTTTATTTAATAATTGATGTAATTGGGTATGGATGCTAAAAGTACTGAACTGTTGGAAGCGGTAGAAATTTCAGTGTACATGAATGAATACCCACAAGAAAATATACTGGAATGAATAAGATGGACTGACTACAATTAGAACAATTATTGGATGAAGAAATATCAAATATCCTATGAATGAACATTTGCTTTTTTTTTCTTTATTATGAAGAAGGAGAGTTGAGGTTATAAGGGAGGGATGGGAATTTATGGATAATTAGTGTATTTTAGTTTATGATTGTTAGATCTTATACCCTGTATTTTGCTCTGGGAAGTCCGGGTAGGTGGGTGGGTGAAGATGGGTGGGGGGAGGGGAGTGGAATGTATTGAAAAAATTCTTTGTAAAACTCTTTAATAAACAAAAAGAGAGAACTTAGAATTGTCTTCGTGACCTGAGGGTAGTTTAAATTGGATTCTGAGTGTAAAAACCCACATCTTTGTCAGAATCGGCAGAGAGAATTAACAACAACAACAACAACAACAACAACAACAACAACAGAATTTCCCAGTTCCAGGCGCTTTTCGTTCTTTCTCTAACGTCGGAGGAGAACAAGATGGATTTGGGAACTGGCGTGGATGAAAATAAAGCCAGAAGAATATTTATTATGTTGCTTTCTGGTCGGTGTGTCTCCACAACCGGACATCAGAAACACAGCCTCATTGCATTGAGATAGATTCAGCTATAACATCCCGGGAAGTCCTCGACTTACGACCCACAACAGAGTCCAAAATTTCCATTGCTAAGCAAGACAGTCGCTAAGTGAATCTTGCCCCATTCTGCGACCTGACTTCCCACGGTTCCCTGCCGTTGCTAAGTTAGTCACACGGTTGTTAAGAATCTGCTTGTCAGAAGGTCACAAAAGGGGACTCCAGGGCACCGCGATCGTCATAAGTATGAGTTAGTTTGCCAAGCCTCTGAATTTCGATCACGTGACCATGGAGGATGTTGCGAAGTGTGAAAAACGGTCCGCACCATTTTTTCACTGCCGTCGTAACTTTGAACAGTCACTAAATGAATGGTTATAAGTGGAGAACTATATGTGCTTACTCTGGTTCCCGCAAACTTCTTTTATTACCCCGCTGGGAAATTTTAACGATGTTCATGCAACAGATGTTTTTTTTTTTTCTGGGACAGTGCACTGAGGGAGACAAAACACACATGCATGCCTATTTATTTCAGATGTATGTACGTGCGCACATAAATATCCTCTATGCTCATTGAAACCATATGGGCCCCCTCTGGCTATGCAAGGCATAATTTAAAAGTCACTTTTGCTAATCTTCAGAAGTTGTAGTAGGTGCTCCATCACTGGAAGTTGTTTCTTTTTTTAAAAAAGAAAAAGACTGGACAGTCACTTATCTGAATTGGGATAGGGTCTCCTGCTTGAGCAGGGGGTTGGACTGGATGACCTCCGAGGTCCCTTCCAGCTCTTATTTATTCCATGATTCTAAGAGTCCTGTCTGAGCTGGAGGATGGCCTAGAAGACCTCTGAGACTACTTCAGCTTTAATTGCAATAATACTAGAGCAACTAATAGATTTAAACTTAATGTCAACCTCTTTAATCTAGATTGCAGAAAATATGACTTCTGTAACAGGAGCATCAGTGCTTGGAATACTTTACCTGACTCTGTGGTCTCTTCCCATAATCCCAAAAGCTTTAACCAAAAACTTTCTACTATTGACCTCACCCCATTCCTAAGAGGACCATAAGGGGCGTGCATAAGAGCACAAACGTGACTACCGTTCCTGTCCTATCGTTTTTCTTTTCTTCTTCCTATATATATGCTTATACCTTTATATACTATATAACCTTTCTGTATGATAGTTACATATATTGTTGTGACAAAATAAATAAATAAATAAATAAATTCTAAGGGTCCTGTATGAGCTGGAGGTTGGACTAGAAGACCTCTGAGGTACCTTCCAACTCTGTTATTCCATGATTCTGCATACGTCTCCTGCTTGAGCAGGGGGTTGGATTGGATGACCTCCGAGGTCCCTTCCAGCTCTATTCTGATTTGAACCCCTGGGGAACAGCAGCCTCATGCCAAACAGATACAGGTTCTCAGGCCCGGGAAGGGGGTATTCAGAAAATCCATTTCAAAGTACAACAGCACCCACCCCGTGTCGCCTCCCCCTCCCCACTTCCCTCATTCCTAACAAGCGAAGGGTTTTGCTCTGGCTGAGCAGAAAAAGCTGATACTTTTTGTGGGTCCAAAAGGGAGGAGGTTGCATTCTTTGGGGGTGACACACGACCCGCCAGATGTGCTTCGATGTTTTCTCCTCTGTGCGTGCGTATGTGCCACCGAAGAACCTGTTGGGGACAGGCAGACTTTCAGCCAAATTTTCAACTCTGGAATAAGGAGGATCAGCTGAGCTTTCCAAGGGGATTTCCCAGAAAGCACCGGTCTTGAACCAGGTTCTCTGGTCTGGTCTTGAACCAGGTGTGACCTGTGGAAGTCCCCGCGAGGTCATCTCGAAGGCTTGACTGGGTGGCTCCGTGGCTAAGACGCTGAGCTTGTCGATCAGAAAGGTCGGCAATTCGGCGGTTCGAATCCTTCGTGTAGGTCTCCTGCGTCAGCAGGGGGTTGGACTGAATGACCTCCAAGGTCCCTTCCAACTCTACTGTTACTGTTACTGCCTTCTGAGGTTGGATAGTGTCCGTCGCAGAGGAAGGGCAGTCTGGATCAGAGTTTCTCAAGGTTGGCCACTTTAAGATGAGCGGACTTCAACACCCAGAATTCTCCTTGCAGCAGGGTCAGTTCTGGGAGTTGAAATCCACTCATGTTGACTGAGGAATTCTGGGAATTGAAATCCACTCATGTTGACTGAGGGATTCTGGGAATTAAGCCCACTCATGTTGTCTGACGAATTCTGGGATTTGAAATCCACTCATGCTTGACTGAGGAATTCTGGGAATTGAAATCCACTCATGTTGACTGAGGAATTCTGGGAGTTGAAATCCACTCATGCTTGACTGAGGAATTCTGGGAATTGAAGTCCACTCATGCTTGACTGAGGAATTCTGGGAGTTGAAATCCACTCATGCTTGACTGAGGAATTCTGGGAATTGAAGTCCACTCATGTTGACTGAGGGATTCTGGGAATTAAAATCCACTCATCCTGATTGAGGAATTCTGGGTATTGAAGTCCACTCATGTTGACTGAGGGATTCTGGGAATTGAAATCCACTCATGTTGACTGAGGAATTCTGGGAATTGAAATCCACTCATATTGACTGAGGAATTCTGGGAATTGAAATCCACTCATGCTTGATTGAGGAATTCTGGGAATTGAAATCCACTCATGTTGACTGAGGAATTCTGGGAGTTGAAATCCACTCATGTTGACTGAGGGATTCTGGGAATTGAAGTCCACTCATGTTGACTGAGGGATTCTGGGAATTGAAGTCCACTCATGTTGACTGAGGGATTCTGGGAATTAAGCCCACTCACGCTGACTGAGGAATTCTGGGAGTTGAAATCCACTCATGTTGACTGAGGGATTCTGGGAATTGAAGTCCACTCGTGTTGACTGAGGGATTCTGGGAATTGAAGTCCACTTATGTTGACTGAGGGATTCTGGGAATTGAAGTCCATTCATGTTGACTGAGGGATTCTGGGAATTAAACCCACTCATGCTGACTGAGGAATTCTAGGAGTTGAAATCCACTCACGCTGACTGAGGAATTCTGGGAGTTGAAATCCACTCATGTTGACTGAGGGATTCTGGGAATTAAGCCCACTCATGCTTGACTGAGGAATTCTGGGAATTGAAGTCCACTCATGCTTGACTGAGGAATTCTGGGAATTAAAATCCACTCATGCTGATTGAGGAATTCTGGGAATTAAAATCCACTCATGCTGATTGAGGAATTCTGGGAATTGAAGTCCACTCACGCTGACTGAGGAATTCTGGGAATTGAAATCCACTCATATTGACTGAGGAATTCTGGGAATTGAAATCCACTCATGCTTGATTGAGGAATTCTGGGAATTGAAATCCACTCATGTTGACTGAGGAATTCTGGGAGTTGAAATCCACTCATGCTTGACTGAGGAATTCTGGGAATTGAAATCCACTCACGCTGACTGAGGAATTCTGGGAATTGAAATCCACTCATGTTGACTGAGGAATTCTGGGAGTTGAAATCCACTCATGTTGACTGAGGGATTCTGGGAATTGAAGTCCACTCATGTTGACTGAGGGATTCTGGGAATTGAAGTCCACTCATGTTGACTGAGGGATTCTGGGAATTGAAGTCCACTCATGTTGACTGAGGGATTCTGGGAATTAAGCCCACTCGTTGTCTGACGAATTCTGGGATTTGAAATCCACTCATGCTTGACTGAGGAATTCTGGGAGTTGAAATCCACTCATGCTTGACTGAGGAATTCTGGGAATTGAAGTCCACTCACACTGACTGAGGAATTCTGGGAATTGAAGTTCACTCACGCTGAGTGAGGAATTCTGGGATTTGAAATCCACTCATGCTTGACTGAGGAATTCTGGGAGTTGAAATCCACTCATGCTTGACTGAGGAATTCTGGGAATTGAAGCCCACTCACGCTGACTGAGGAATTCTGGGTATTGAAGTCCACTCATGTTGACTGAGGGATTCTGGGAATTGAAATCCACTCATGTTTGATTGAGGAATTCTGGGAATTGAAATCCACTCATGTTGACTGAGGGATTCTGGGAGTTGAAATCCACTCATGCTTGACTGAGGGATTCTGGGAATTGAAGTCCACTCACACTGACTGAGGAATTCTGGGATTTGAAATCCACTCATGCTTGACTGAGGAATTCTGGGAATTGGTCCATTCACACTGACTGAGGAATTCTGGGAATTGAAGTCCACTCACACTGACTGAGGAATTCTGGGAATTAAAATCCACTCACGCTGACTGAGGAATTCTGGGAATTGGTCCATTCACACTGACTGAGGAATTCTGGGAATTGAAGTCCACTCACACTGACTGAGGAATTCTGGGAATTGAAATCCACTCATGTTGACTGAGGAATTCTGGGAGTTGAAATCCACTCATGTTGACTTTGAAATTGAAGTCCACTGATGCTGACTGGGAATTCTGGGTGCAGAAATCCACATATCCTATTTCACCTCCCTCTATATATCGTATTTCCTTTCTTTTCATATTCTACTCTTTTTAATCAGTAAACCCATAAATCACCTATTCATTCCCCCCCCCCCCCCATTATCAGCCAAAGGTCCATAAAAGGTTTCCAGTCTTTGACCAAAGGACTTATAGTTAGTCCTCAATTTACGACTACAATCAGGCCCAGAATTTCCACAGCTAAGCAAGGCGGCTCTTAAGCGAGTCGTGCCTGATTTCACAACCTTGTTTGTCACGGTTGTTAAGTGAATCCCTGCAGCTGTTAAACGAATCAAGCAGCCAGCTTGACTTTGCTCGTCAGAAGGTCGCAAAAGGGGCTCACGCACGTGACCCCCGGGGCACTGCAACCGTCCTAAGTACGAGTCAGTTGCTCACCATCTGAATTTCTGTTTATATGTGACCGGGGGATGGGGGGGAGAATAACACCAAGAGCCGTAAGCATGCAAAACGGTCACGTCCCTTCGGGCTGGTGCTGTTGTAACTTCAAGCGGTCACTAAGCGAATAGTTGTAAGTCAAGGACTGCCCCGATTTGCAGGGATATTTATTGCAACAGTCGTAAGTGCAAGGCTGTTGAAACAAGTGTGAGGCCCTTTCTTAAATCCCCTTTTTTTCCCCAATGCGGTTGCAACTTCGAACCGTCGCTAAACGAACGAAAGGTCGTAAACGGAGGACCTCTGAATATATCCAGCACTGCCCTCAGGACCTGCCCAGGAATCCTTCCCCATTGCCTACCCACCTTGCAGGACCCCCTCAAATCTGCACAGCGGCCCCTCCTTGCCGAGAACACGGGCGCATTCTCGACGTGCCCGCCTTGATCTGGCTGTTCCCTGGCACTTTCTGCCGTGTTCGGAGTGCAAAAAGGAAGTTCCAGCAATCAAGAGAAGCATTTATTTGTTCTGGCGGCGAGACAGACCAGGTTGTGAAGGCCTGGAGTGATTCAAATTCCGTCAACTTTCCGCGCGGGGTCAGGTTTCGGAGTTATGTCGCCGGGGGACGTCCGCCCGTGCCACATTCCTCATGCTTCAACTCTGTGCCAGCATAATTTATTTTAGAGACGAAAGGAAGAATCGGAGCTAAAAAGCTCAGCGAAAGGCGGCTCAGCTCCCAGAGATGCCCGTACAGGTAGTCCTCGACTTACGACTGTTCGTTTAGCAACCTCGCAGAGTGAAACAAAGGGACTTGTGACCTGTTCTTGCACTTACGACCGCGGCAGCATCCTCCTTCGGGTGCTCTGCCACCTCATGGATTTGCGACCATTGAGGTCATGTGATTGAGGTTGGCAAGCCGCCTAGCCGGTTCCTGATTGAGCGAAGTCAATTGGGGGCAGGGGGAGGGCAGCCGGATTCGCTTAACGACCGTGTGATTCACTTAACAACTGCAGGGATTGACTTAGCTCTCGTGGCCAAAAATAAAAAATAAAGAGAGAGAGAGATGGTAAAAATTGGATGAGGTTCACTTCACACCCGCCTCGCTTAGCAATGGGAATTCTTCTCCCAAGTGCGGTCATAAGTCGAGGAGTATCTGTTATTTATGAAAAAGTGTTTTTGCAATTTAGTTTTTCCCGGTTCGCAATTTTGACTTTAAGCAATAGAAAGATGGAAAAATGACGACAGGAAAGAAGACTTTAGTGGCCCATGGAATTTGCTCCTTGAATTTGTTTTATTTATTTATTTTTTGTTTCTTTTGAATTCATTTATCTATTATTATTATTATTGTTAATTATTATATTTTATTTATTTTTATTTCATTCTTTTTTTTACTTTAAATTTCTGTCGCAGGATGACCGTTTTTACATTTTACTTATTTTTATTTCAGGTATTTTTTTTTAACATTTTAAATTTGTAAATCAAAATAATGGTTCTTTTTACATTTTATTTATCTTTCTTTCTTTTAAAATTTTTTAAATTTCTCTTGGATAATGGACATTTTGTTTTATCCCAAGAGTCTTTTTTAAACTCAGCTGTTGTCAAAAATTCACCTAAGCTTCTTGCTAGAAATGGCTAAAAACCGGGCACCCTCTGCAACCCCAAACTAGATTTTTCCCCCCAAACACTTTCAAGCATTAAATTTCCCAGGTGTAAAACTCTTGGATCATAGCCACTTTTGTAGTGCCACAGCAACTGAAAGATTTATATATTGGCTGCCTGCTAGACTCTGCTGGGGAGAAATACTTTTATTATCCTTGTTCTCACGGCTCTACCTGATCAGAAACCACGATAAATCGAGGGAGGAGATCTATCGCATAAGCAAAATGTACTTGATCCTTGACTTACGATCGCAATAGGGAGCAGAGTTTCTGTTGCTAAGTGAGCTGATGGTTCACTTGTACAGTCGTTTTGTGAAGGTTGTTAAGTGAAGCACCGTGGTTGTTAATGTTGGCTGGGGGATTCTGGGAGTTGAAATCCATCCCTCTAAAGCATGCTGGCTGGGGGATTCTGGGACTGGAAGTCCTCCCCTCTTAAAGCATGCTGGCTGGGGAATTCTGGGAGTTGAAGTCCTCCTCTCTTAAAGAATGTCAGCTGGGGGATTCTGGGAGTTGAAGTCCTCCCCTCTTAAAGCATTCTGGCTGGGGGATTCTGGGAGTTGAAATCCATCCCTCTAAAGCATGCTGGCTGAGGGATTCTGGGACTGGAAGTCCTCCCCTCTTAAAGCATGCTGGCTGGGGAATTCTGGGAGTTGAAGTCCTCCTCTCTTAAAGAATGTCAGCTGGGGGATTCTGGGAGTTGAAGTCCTCCCCTCTTAAAGCATTCTGGCTGGGGGATTCTGGGAGTTGAAATCCATCCCTCTAAAGCATGCTGGCTGAGGGATTCTGGGACTGGAAGTCCTCCCCTCTTAAAGCATGCTGGCTGGGGAATTCTGGGAGTTGAAGTCCTCCTCTCTTAAAGAATGTCAGCTGGGGGATTCTGGGAGTTGAAGTCCTCCCCTCTTAAAGCATTCTGGCTGGGGGATTCTGGGAGTTGAAGTCCTCCTCTCTTAAAGTTGCCAAGGTTAAAAAGGTTATTTAATAAGTTTTTTAGACTAATGTTTTACTGTGTATATTTATGTTGTTTTTAGATGGCTGTACACCGCCCTGAGTCCCTAGGGAGATAGGGCGGTATAAAAATATGAATAAATAAATAAATAAATAAAATAAAAAGGGTAGATGGACTCTACAAAGCTGGTCAGGATTCTGTGTTGGGATTTATGGCACAGAGAAAATCCCAAAATGACCTTGGGTCTTTGAGGAGGCAAGCTGTTTTAACAAACCAAATTAATAATCCAAATAAATTAAAATAATAAAGAAAACGATAATGATAAATTGAAGTGTAATGAAATAAATAATACAATGAAATAAAATAATTAAAAAATGGACGAAACGAAATGAGATGAAATAAACCGTAAAATAAAATAATGAAAGAAGATAATAAAATAACAATAAAATGAAATGAAATTAAGAAAATAAAATTAAAAAAATCAGAAAACAAAAAGGAAACGAAATACAATCATAAAATAAAAAATAAAATTAAGATAAGTTAATACAAAGAAAGGAAAAGAATAAATAAAAATAAAAAAAGCAGAATGAAATAAAAAGCAACGGAATGCCACGCAGTGAAATAAAATGAAATAGAAGTGAAATGAAATGCATTAAAATGAAATAACAATCCAATACAAACTGGTCAGGATGGCTAAATTATATTGATGTAATTTCTTTTTAGACCCGATTTTGCTGATCTGCTAATTTTCTTATTATCTCTTCTTATCGCTTCTCGCTTTGCAAAATGCTGATTCAGCCTCCGGGCGAAAAGACACCCTACTCCTTGGCATCTTGAACCCTCGGTTACCTGCCTCTCTTCCTCCCCTATCCGGTGCCACCTGGACCTTGAACCTACCACCAAGATACGGACAGGTGTTTTAAAAATCCAGCCAGAGCAATTAGCTCATTTTCCAATCGGTCGAAGAACTCTCAACTTTCCCCTTTGATCAAAGCTCTCTGAGAAAAGAAATCGCCCACACTCCAAAGACTCCATTTCCATAAGGCTGGGCTCCAGGTCCCGAAGGAGGAGGAACTGCTGGGGCCCTAGAGGACATCTAGACCAGCCTGCTGCAGAGCCGAAACCCATTTCAGGTAGTTCTCGACTTCCAACCACTCGTTTAGTGACCACTTGAAGTTACAATGCCACTGAAAAAGCGACCTGGGGCTGTTTTTCACACTTACGACCGTTGCAAGCATCACGATCAAAATTCAGACGCTTGGCAACTGACTCGTATTTATGACGGTCACAGTGTCCGGGGTCACGAGAAGGAAAGTCCATGGGGAAGCTCAGATTCACTTAACATCCGTGGCAAGAAAGGTCGTAAAAGGAGGCAAAATTCACTTAGCAACTGTTTCGTTTAGCAACAAAAATTTTGGGGTCCATTTTGGTCGTATATTGAGGACTACCTGTATTTGTTTTTATTTATATATACATACATACATATATATATACATATATATATATATATATATGTAGGTCTTTGGTTATTCGGGTTTTCTCCCGCATAAAATTGGAAGTGTCTTGGCGACGTTTCGACGAAGTCTCATTCGTCATCTTCAGGCTTCAGCTTCATGCTTCTGGGAGCAATGTGTGATTGAAACAGCTGCAATCACACATTGCTCCCAGAAGCACGAAGCTGAAGCCTGAAGATGACGAATGAGACTTTGTCGAAACGTCACCAAGACACTTCCAATTTTACGCGGGAGAAAACCCGAATAACCAAAGACCTACATACATACATACATACATACATACATACATACATACATACATACATATATATATATAAACCAGTGGATCCCTTGAAGTTACTAAAAGAGGTGAGAAGATTTTTAAAGTTTGTAAACTTCGAAATAATTTTTTTAAAAAAATCTGCTGCAAAAGAGGGCAGAATGAGGGCTATTGGACCCCACTGGTTTGCAAACTGGGATGTATCTATGGGACAGTTCATGAACATCCCGGAAAGTAGCTGATTTGTGGGTTTTGAACGAAAACTGCAACCTTTCAGACCAAACAGGACGAGGAAGGAAGAAAAAGAGAGAGAAAAGCACAAGACAAAAGAGACACAAACAAAGTTAATTACGCAAAAGAGACCAAATAATGTCTGGAAAAGAGGCTGGGCGCATAGCTGGCAGTCACAGGATGTGAATAATTATGCTCATTCATGCGCTGCCGTCATGCGAGACATCCAGGCAGGGCATCGGATTCGGACAGAAGGGCCGGCAACGGATCGGGGCGCCTCTTCGGGTCTCAGGGGCAGAGGGGGAAAGCGGAGGGTCAGCTTCTAGATGCAAAAGCTAAACATGTGCAAATGCGCACAATTCCACGGTTAGTCCTCGACTTGCGATCACAATGGAGCCCAATGGACAGTAAACAAACTGTTGTAAATTAAGGACTGCATAGATATATATCTAGTCCTTGACTTACAACCAGTGGTTGGATTCAAGTAATTTAACAACCGGTTCTCTGCCCTCATGATTTCTTCCAACAACCAGTTTGCCAAACTGCTCAGAAAGTTAACAACCGGTTCTCCCGAAGTGGTGCGAACTGGCTGAATCCCACCACTGCTTACAACCATTTATTTAGTGGCCATTGCGCTAAATTGTGGTCAAAGTTAATTGTGATAATAAGATCTCTCTCTCTCTCTCTCTCTCTCCCTCTCTCTCCTTCTTTCTTTCTGTCTATCTATCTCTTTCTATCTAAGACAGATATCCTTCCTTCCACCTATCTATCTAGTTATCTATCATATATATCTATCATACCTATCCATATCGTATTATCTACCAATCATCCATCCATCCATCCATCTATCTATCTATCTATCTATCTATCTATCTATCTATCTATCTATCTACCTACCTATATCCTTCTTTCTTTTTGTCTATCTCTCTAAGACAGATATCCTTCCTTCCATCTCTCTCTCACTCTCTCTCTCTCTCTCTCTCTCTGTCTATCACTATCCATCTTTCTTTCTCTCTATCTATCACTATCTTTCTTTTTATCTATTTACTATCTCTCTCTCTCTAGCTAAGATATCTATCTATCTATCTATCTCTATCCTTCTTTCTTTCTATCTATCATTATCTTTCTTTATCACTATCCTTCTTTCTATCTATCTATCTATATCTATCTATCTATCTATCTATCTATCTATCTATCTATCTATCTATCTATCTATCTATCTATATCTATCACTATCCTTTCTATCTATCATTATCATTCTATTTATCTATCTATCTATCTATCATCTATCTATCTATCTATCTATCTATCTATCTATCTATCTATCTATCTATCTATCTATCTATCTATCACTATCCTTCTTCATCCACACAGGATGTCACCACCGCACATCCACCCAGAAAGCAGACCAAAACCCACACTGATCATGAAGCACGACCAAGGACCAGAAGCCAGACCGCAGCTGCAACATTAGCCATTTCAAACCCCTCCAATCCATTCATGCAGCAGACTGACACCCACTATGAAGATGTAGCACGACCACAAAGCCAAACAACAGCTATGCAGCTCACCAGCTCAAATCCCCCTGCAGCACAGACTAGACTGAGCACAACCAAGCCCCCACCAAC